>NC_034410.1:145339806-145488371 GCF_002078875.1 Numida meleagris
GAAGGGAAGAGGAAGGGAAGAGGAAGGGAAGAGGAAGGGAAGAGGAAGGGAAGAGGAAGGGAAGAGGAAGGGAAGAGGAAGGGAAGAGGAAGGGAAGAGACCAGCACTTGAGTAAGGAAAAAAGTTCTCTTCAGTCTGACTGACATATACCACAAATCTCCTGCTGTCAGGACTAAAACATCCTTAGAATTATTTAATATTACAGATGACATGTTTCCTAACTCGAAAAGCACTGCACAGCTCAAGGGAGTTTTGCGTAAGAACTCATTTTGATATGGAGGAGTTGATCAAAGAACCGGAAATTAGTGGCTGCTTGGGTAACCCAAGTGTCCTGTTCACTTTTTTTAAAAAGTTGGCGTTTTTTTAAATCACAGATCTAGTATAGTATTATAAGCTCTTCTGCATTTTAAAAGGCCTGATTCACATTGGTATGTCAGTAAAAAAGGAGGGAGGAGAGTAGAACCAGTTAAATGTGAATAAAGGTGGTGGACTCATCATTTTCAAGGCTTTCAAGGAAAGGGTAAATGTGGCACTTAGGGACACAGTTTAGAGGGCATGGTGAGGATGGGCTGACAGTTGGACTGGATGATCATAGTGGTCCTTTCAAGTGTTTGAAAATATCAACAGTGTAGGAAATTTGCTGGTATCCCCTTCTGGGTGTGCACAGTTCTAGCAGAGGAAGAAAACAATCCACCCTACATGAGAAAAACAGATGCTACAAAATACCCAAAATGCTCATATGTGAAGGGGGGGGGGGGGGGGGGGAACTGTTACGTTCACAATTTTTTTTCTATGTTTGGAAAATATTTGGAAAATATTCTTATATGCAATTTCACTGATAGCTGATGGAAACTGTTGTTCACTTCATCAGTTGCTCGAAAAAGTTCAAAAATCGCATCTTAGATGTGATTAAATCCAGCAAGCATCGGCAACATCCACACCTATATAGTTGAAAAAGCCAGCTAAGCAGCGATTTGGCTCATTAGTGTTGATTTGCGACACCGTTCGGAAAAATCAAGGAAATTCCAGAAGAAACGCTAACGCTGAATCAAAGCTAAAAGGCAAAATGGATAATGCACTGCTCATTAGTGGCCTGCCGGCCTAATAACAAGTCCAGAAAAAGAAAGGAAAAAAAAAAAAAAAAAAAAAAAAAAAAAAGGAGTAACAGCTGATGTTGGACTCAATTATTAAAGGAAAATATTATACCTTCCTGAAGCAGTGTCCACCTTAACCCTTCTGGTTTTCTCTCCAGCAAACAATAGCTCAATGCATTGGTTCTCTAACCACAGGTAACCTAATGCTCAGCCATAAGAAACAGCTATTAAATACTCAAATCAGTATGGATTTGGAGAAACCATGGCTTATCAAACTGTGATGAATTTTGCCCACAAGATTACAAATTGCACTGATAAGGGTGATAACACTGCTGATATACACACAGAAAAGTCCATACCCCTATCTTAAGTGATCAAAGACAAAAATCAACAGGTCCAAGACTAAAAACTGTATCAGCCTCAAGATAGCAGACTTTAATTACATGCATGCAATTACCAGAGACGGGACACGTTTGCAGAATAGCACAACAGGGTCACACTCTTGGCTAGCCCTACCAATGACTTTGTAGAAAAAGCTTAAGGTCACGTATGAGATCAGAGGAGTTATTTAAATACATGTGAACACCAACACGGAGAAGTCACTTGTACACTTCCCACTGTCACATTAGATCCGAGTGCCAAGTTCTATAAAACATGGATCAAGCATCAAAACAGAATCAAGAAGACTACCCATGTACTGGAAATGCAGATTTTTTCCAGGACTGTGATACATTCAGGTTAACCAAAGGTAGATTTTGGCGTAACTCTACCTAGAAGTGGATATATCTAGTATGAGAGTAATCATTAATTGGCTCTTTAATTCTCCAAACAAGCCAAATTACCACACGCCACAGGTAAACTTTATCAACATGTTGTTGATAAACTACAAGTCAGGAGGTAATTTCCATCAGTGGGGATCATTATCATAGGAAAAAATCTGCTGTGGAGATACAAAAATAAAAAAAAAATTAAAAAATTAATGCAATGAAAGACAACCTAAGTTTAGATTTCCCTCCCCACTTGCAAGTTATGCTTTAGTTCAGAGAGAAAATAACAGAGGGGGAAAAAAAGACTTAAGGTATTTCCTATATAAAAGGTCAGATTCGATCAAGAGAATGATTCCTTCTGCCTTTGTAATCCGTTTCTCAACTGCCACTGAAATCACTGGAGCTATGCTCAGTGGTAGAATTCCTGCAAGGACCAGAACTGCCTTGGCAGATTTTTTTGGGAAAGAGCAAAAGATCTGGAGAGGCTTCAAGCAATGTCACCCAGTCTCCCCATGGCTCTGAAGTACGTAACATCATCTTCACTAGCATCAGAGTGCTATATCAACAATATTTTCTATACAACAAAGTTTTTGTCACTGATATTTCTGATAAGAGCTGAGCAAACTTGATTATTTTCCGCTAGCCCGGTGTTATTTTGGATGAAAGGAATGGATTTGGGGCAGAAAAGAATTTTTGTTTCTATCAAGTTTCTTCAGCATTTCTTTAGTTCTCTTTGCAGAGCAGTAGGCTGACTGTAACTGTGATAAGCAGCTTTCCCCATCTCAGTTCTGCCCACTCATTTCACTTCTCTGCCTTTGCTTCAGCTCCTTCTGCCTTTCCTTCATTACAGATATCAAATTAACCACTTAATTTGGGAGCCTCCTTGGAGGCACCTTGTTGGGATGAAGCATACAAGCCCCAAGATGGCACTGGCTTTTTATTTGGTGCACCAAAACAACACACAAACACACCTGAGCTATTTTAGCAACAAATAAATACGTATTCTTTAAAAGTTAATAATAGTCCTTGAAGCAAGCAGCTGTCTTACAAAACCCACTAACATTTGTTTTTTGATAAAGCACCTCCCATGAATTTCGGCATCTTGAAACTTGCCCAATGGCCCCACTTCCATCTATATTTTGAATGCCTATAAAAATGAAAGCAAAGATTCCTCTTTTTCCTCTACCCTTCTTCCTTTTTTTTTTTTTTTTAAAGCAATTTCTTCAAACTCCATTTTGTGGTGCTCATTAAACCTAGCATCAGAGTTCAGCCCTTCAAGCCAGCGAGGGCATCCTGAACATGTTCCAGCATGGAAAAACTGACAAAAAACCTTTTTTGAAACAAATTATTTTGGAGGCAACTGCCAGCACATCTATTTTGCTATATCACTGTTTCTCCTGGGTACAGGCGGGATAGAACTGACCCATATCAAACATTTTCATTCTTCTCACCGGTGTGAACTAGGAATCACAGGTGGGAATATGAAAATACTGAAAAGCTCTGTAAAGTCTCCACTTGACCAGAAGGGTTAAGAGGTTAATTTAGACTGGGTTACTTAAGAGAAAGAAACCACCACCTGCCTCCTGATCCTTCCCAAAACCCAAACCACACAGCGCGCACATCACCTTCCAGCACAGCCTTCCTGCTTCACTTCCAACCAGAAAATTGCTCTTTGGACCTCACAGCAGCAAAGGCAACTTAAATGAAAAAAACATGACATTCAGCACAAAATGATGGTCTACACGATGAGTCAAGTTTAAAAAAAAAAAAAGAAAGAAAAGATCTCGTTAAGATCTCATTTACCTCTAGGCTTTCCAAGTAGTGCTCTCAAGATCAGTAACCTTACCTCTGGAGTTTTGTCTTGAACCAGTGGTTGGAGCCACCAGCAGTGCATAACAACATGCCAGCTTTCCTGCCTGAAGTCCTTAAAAACAAAATCAACCTCTTCCCCAGCAGTATTCTCCTGTTAACATTCTACCCTTGCATCTATCTTTGTGGAAATGTTTAAGTTATACAAATAAATCCCATTCCTACTTTTCTCCATTAAATATTAAATGGTGCCACTGCTTTTCTTTTTTGTTTTTTTTTTCTCTTTGGTTGTTTTTTTTTTTTTTGCTATTTCATAACCGAAATACAAAGGAAGGTCTGTTCAACTCTGCATCAGTGCTGCTCCAGCTAAATTATTATATTACAAAAATACATCTTCCTCATCTTTCCACAACATTTGTTTGACAATGGGGATTCTACAATATCTTACCTACTGCGGTGTTTTCTTCCAGGAAAGCACAACTATAACCAAAAACCTCTTATGCAAGAATACATAAGCCCGTCAACATTCTCCAGTTGTAGCAAATATAGCACTAATAAATAAATAAATAAATAAATAAATAAAAATAGATGCATTAGATTAGGGGAATTACACAGACAAACTTAGAAAATTTGTAGTGACAGATCCTATTTTAGGTCATAGCTTGAAACAACTGCTGGTTTTCTTCATTACAGCAGCTCTGGGACCTAGAAAGGAGTCAGAGATGTTGTAACACAGGGTTTCAATTTACAGTGGAAGTAAAAGGTAAAAGTAGAGGCCTTTCACTTTTCCTATGTATCTGTGTATAAAAGCCCATAAAGGATCAGAGGACCACTGTCCTCAAACAAAACTCCTCAAAATACAGCTAAGTGACAAAATGTGATCCATGCAGAAACTATCACCACCTGAACCCAATTGTACACACCTGGATGCATTCCACTAGCAGGGTTCTCCCCCTGTCAAACGCATCTCGAGCTTTGCTCCTGTCAAAACTAGGTGCCTTTGCTGGCCTCCTCCCCATGTTTGGGCAAAAACATCTCCTTTTCACCCTTTTCTTATCATCCTGCACCATCAGATGGCTGGGTCGCATCTTGTCTCCCATCATCTTCCACCATCAGATGGCTGGGTCCCATCCTGTCTCCGATCATCTTCCACCATGAGATGGTTGGGGCCCATCCTGTCTCTCATCATCTTCCACCATCAGATGGCTGGGTCCCATCCCATCTCCCATCATCTTCCCCCACCAGGTGTCTGGGTCCCACCTGGACATTCAAGATACAATCACCCCATTAAATGCGCCTCCACCATCTTAACTGAACCCTTTCACACAGAAACTGCTTTTTAAAATTATTTTTAAAAATGGCAAAATAGAGCTACAGAGAAATGCACACACACAAAAAGCAATGGAAAGGCTGTGATATCAAAAAAAGCAAGTTTTAGTCATCTATATGCTATGTTTACGTGTGGGTTATGATATGGGTCCTAATACAATCGCCTGTAGTTGAGAAGCTATTAAATAAAATCATCATTTTTGATTTTTAAGTTATAGCTATTTAACAGGTTATTTAAGTTTCAGTCTAGCTATATGCAGCTTCCTCTTGACCCATGAAATTAGTCCATGCAGTTTCACACCAGAATTTCATCAACTTAATTTCAAATGAGACATCTAAGGTTTTTCTCTTCTATACCGTTAAAAGGTTGTCTAATTTCCATTTATCATCGTTAACTTATTTGCAGGAACACAAGACCAGATGACTCCAGAGGTCCCTTCTGTGATTTTGTGAAGGTTATCTTCCAAATCATACATCTGTTCTCAACCTAAGAGTATGAAAAACTGATGCATTTACTGTCTCTCTGTTCCAATATGCTGCCATTGCCTTCTTTCCCTGAACCCACATTTCTGGATAATTTTATGTTAGATTACATATCCAGAATAAGGAGCCCCACAGTTACCTTACATGGGTTGCCACACATTTTCTCTACTAAACATGGCAGCATGTGGTCTACTGAAACCGGTGAGATACTGACTACAAGAAGATAAGGAGCTTTTTTATTTTACAACTTTTTCAACTTGCAAACCTGCTTTAGTTTTTCCATCCCTAGCAACCTTCAGATGGGAAAGAGATCTAAGGGAAGGGGCTAGTTGACAAAACTGACCCATAGTATTCAATATTTTGCAATTTGCAGCTCAAATTCCACAAGCTCTGCCTTCTTTGGCACACAGTTCCTCCTGCTTACGTTTCATCAGCTCACTCTTCACAGGTAGGTTAGTGCCAGTGGTTTTACCAATCTCAGTGGGTGATTCACCCTGTAACACCCATTCTACTAAACTCCACCTGAAAAGCAGACTTCTCAATTTCTCTTGCTCATCACATTTAGTATCAGTAAAGCATGATAGATGGATCTTTAAATTTTAAGCAGTAATTCATTTTTATCACAAATGAGACAACTGGAGGGAGTGGGCTGAGGAAAGAGGGAATCCAAAAACGGGCCACCTATTAAACACTGTGCTTTCCAGCCAAGCAAAGCAAACAGTAAACAACACAGGGAGCAATGAGGCATCCCGCAAGATGCATTTTTAGAATCACAGAACACAGAACATTCCTAGCTGGAAGTGACCCACAAGGATGATCTAGCCCAACTGCTTTGTTTTACTTTAGTAAGTAACTGGCAGTGCATGTGATTGTTGTCACTTTTCTGGATTGGAAAGAACCTGTAGCCTTTTGGATATCGCTCACATGCTAAAGCAAAGTGGTCAAATATACTGTTGTATTAAGAAACGTGTTAGTTACACGTAATTACTTTTAAAAGTAATGATAAATAGAGAGCAATTTTGGGTAGTAAACAGGAAACTTTCAATAGAATAATGAAAAGGAAACCATAAAGAGAATTTTGGAGACAGAATGAATGCTTAAGCTTCTGGGATGATATCAAGATTTTTAATTTCATTAAAAAGGTAAAGACTGGCTGAAGCCTGGCTTTACATACACATCCAACTCCACTGAAGTCAAAAGGAACTGCGCTGACACAAGTAAAAAGAATTTTTTCTTATAGTTCTTAAAGTAATGTGGCTAGCATAGTCCATAACCATAGAATCATTAGAGTTGGAAAAGATCACTAGGACCACCTAGTCCAACTGTTAATCCATCGCCACCATGTCCACTAACCATGCCCTCAGGGCAACATCTACACATTTTTTGAACACTTCCAGGGATGGACTCACCACCTCCCTGGGCAGCCTGTTCCAATGCAATACTGCTCTTTCTGAGAAGAATTTTTTCCTGATATCCAACCTTAACCTCCCCTGGCACCCAAGGCCCCCTAATCTCTCGTCCTATAGTCTATGAGTGGAATCCAGTGCAATGCTGGAGCTTGCACTTTTCCAGTTTTTCCTAGGTGGATCCACTGGCACTCCAGAGACCTGGTTTAACAATTTCTATGCATTTTTTAAAGAGTACTTTCATGATAAATCTCTTTTCATCAGTTCCTTATGTTCTTGAAGTTTTTGAAAATCATTCTAAGCACATTTGTGTGCCCCAGCAGGTAGCTCAACTAAGATTATGCTTGCGGAATGTTTGGGGAGAATATATGTAGTTTGGATGAACTGTTGACTGTGTACAAAAGGGTAGCATTCAGAAGTGTTTGACCAAGAACGACTGACAGCTCCATGCTGTGCCAGTATGCCAGAGAATTTGACAGTGCTGATCTGGGGCCAGAATCAGCCTGCAGCCATTAGACTACCCCTATCCATGCACATCCTTTAGTCCACCTGCATTATGCTTTCTAGGGAGAGAGGAATGTATGGAGGGATGTATGGAGGGAGGGACATAGGGAGGAAAAGTGAAAAAGGAAAAAGGAAAAAGGAAAAAGGAAAAAGGAAAAAGGAAAAAGGAAAAAGGAAAAAAGGGAGGGAAGGAGGGAGGAGAAGGAAGGGAAGGGGAGGGAAGATTGGCATAGAGAAAAGAAAATCAAGATGAAATTTCCCTGAGGACATTTACTAATTCCTCATGCTTCTCCCAATGATACAATAACAGGTTGCCCAGAGATGTGGTGGATGCCCCATCTCCGGAGACATTCAAAGTCAGGCTGGTCAAGGCTCTCAGCACCTGATGTAGCTGTAGGTGTCCCTGTTCACTGCAGGAGAGTTGGGCTAGATGAGCTTTAAGGGTCCCTTCCAACTCAAACTATTCTATGACTCTATGATTCTATACCATGTATGTCTCCATCACTGCCTATCCAGGAGCTGCTAGCCAGGTTATGCAGCAAAGGACAGAAAAGGGGATTTAATTGAAAATCACATTACAGAACTGCCACCAAGCAGTATTGTGTGTGCAAGGGCATTTCATGCAAAACTCTTCTTTTTTTTTTTTGTGGAAGTTCAAACAGATGAGCAAATGCCTAAAAATGAGAAGTTTTCCCATCCTTTAACATTTCAAAAAAAACCACAGACTGCTGCGGAAATGAAGCATCCAGCTGAACTGAGTATTTTAATCATTACAAAGTCACTGACTCGAACCACATCACCCCAGACAAGCTGTACCTAGCTCGTAAGGGTCTCAGCTTACTGCTAAATTTCAGGCACACTGAGCAGCTGCGCTCCTGCATCAGTGCCCAGGGGAGGTAGCAGAGATACCAGGAACTTCCCAAGCAGCAAAACTAACCTGGAGACTGAACACAAATGGCATCCTTGAGAAAAGAGAGGCAAGAATGAGTGGAAATCAAATTAGGAAAAACAGTATCTCTCTGTTATCTATATAGCTGTATCTATCTATATCTACGTATGTATCTGTCTACATAACCTTCCACACGAATCATAGAATCGGAGAAAAATTTAGGTTGGAAAGGACCTTAAAGATCACAGCTCCAATCCTGCCATGGGCAGGGCTGCCACCCACTAGATCAGGCTGCCCATGGCCCCATCCAACCTGGCCTTGAACGGCTCCAGGGATGGAGTACCCAGAGCTTCCCTGGGCAACATGCTCCTGAGCCATCATTGGCATTGCACCACCCCATCCTCCAATCTATATAAAAATCCCAGGTTTTAGCATATTCAACAAATTCCTGATAAGATTATCAATAAATTCCTGTTTTATAAGGTTTTCAGCGTTTCTAAGTGCTGTTCTATAGATGCTCAGAAACAAAGCATTGGGGTGGGAATATGCAGAAGAGGGGATATAATCATCTAAGCCAAAATCTCCCCTGTTCAATTCCATAAGAACCTCCCCAAAACTTCACAGTGGAAGATTTGAATACCATATTTGTTAGTAAGCAGCTCCATTTTGCAGTCCCTCTGCATATCACTGATTCCCACACTAGCATCCCGGAGCTCCAAAATGTCAGGTCTTTTATTAAAAACAACATCTAAAAGCATTTTTCCTAGCTCCTTCCACCAAAAGGTGTTTCTTGATGAACGTTCAGACTGCTTCAGTGAGCAGAACTGGCTCACTTCTCCCATAAACTACCCCATCCCTCTTACATTATTCATCCTCTGAATTGCTATTTCTCTGCATTAGTAAACAAGAAAAAAAATATATATCTGGGGTTTCTTTTTGATGTCTTTCAGTTAGGTGAAAATGCTGTCGATGGATTTCCTCCTGAAGCAAAAAGTTTGCTGGATCAAGAGCCTGCTGTAATTAAGGTTAGAAACCTCAATTAAACAGAAAATCCAGCTTTTGGAATTTTGTTTCTTCTCTTGGCAGAACTGCTGTTTCTGTATGTGATGGGCAAATTACGGAATGCTGCCAGATAGAAAGTGCCATATAAATATAAAATGACAGGGATTATTAAAGATTGTTCTGAGTTAAAATCCACACACTGCAGCAGCAAATTCTTAAAGGTGCTGGACCAGCAGGCAGAGAATTGGAGAAATGAAAAAGATGTAATTAAAGAGCCAGTCCCACGTTGGCCTGGCTGCCACACTTATCTTTATGGCATTTTTCATGGCCTGAGGCTGTCACTGGTTTTATGTTGACAGATGAGGAAGGAGGGAGAAAAGGGGAAAACAAAAGTTTTGTCTAGGAACTTTTTTACATTAATTAAGAAGCTGCTGATGAGACAGAAACAACAAAGCAAGTCACATCCTCAAAGTGTGGTAGGTGCTGGAAAATGCCAATACTTCTTGCTTGTGGTGAACTTTATGGGATTTGCTCAAGTTCAAAGGAGCTGCACTTCCTTGGACTTATTTTGCTCTGTAAGTAAGGGAAAGAGAGAGGAAAAGAGAAACAAGTGAAAAATACCACAACTAAGGAACAAATGACAGCAACCCAGCCACCAAAAATAAAGGCAGGCTACACTGCATTTCCCAGGCCTGGCTGCCAGTCAGTTGGGCTGCACTGAGCAACCACCTGTGATTTATTTTGGCAGCAATTGGTCCAGCACCTCTATCTCCAAGCTCTGTGTGCATCACTTCGTGTAAAGCTGCACAGAAGAGTATGCTGCAGGCAGAGAACAACATGCAACATGGGTCAAAATCAACTTAATCCAATGGATAAATAATATGTGTGCAAAAACACCCTTGTATTTGGGTAACTTCATGCTGAACACCATGCTTGGCTTCAGGTCTTGAATACCTGCAGGCTAATAGGATGCTTGAGTTCCCAGCTTTTCCCCACACCATCCACTGGCTGCATTTAAAAATTCCTATTTCACACCTAAAGGCATGTTGTTGCAAGCAGATCTTCCATCCTCTCCCAAAATCAGGGTAAGAATGATGCAAAGAGCAACAGGATTTCCCTCTTTCCCCCACTTTTTTTGAGCCTTTTTTTATTCTCAGTTCCCTCTGCTACAGAAGTTGCATATATTAAACACTGAAAAACATAGAATCATTTGAGTTACAAGGGACCTTTAAGGGTCATCTAGTTCAACTCCCTTGCAATGAACAGGGACATTTGCAGCTGGATCAGGGTGCTTGGAGTCCCATCCAGCCTAACCTTGAATGTCTCCAGGGGTAGGCATCAGGGGCAATAGCTGCCTGTCCTGCAGAAGAATGGATGAACATGGTGAGGTGTTTTTTTTTCCTATTAAGGTGAATTTTGCAAGATATGAAACTAGTGGGACACTGGTGCTACACCTGTGGCCACTACCACAGGTTCCTACTGAAAAAGCCAGATTGTGAAAAGTACCATTTACCTTCCTCTGAGTCAGAGCCACTGACTTTCTGCAGAAAAAGAGGCACATGCTCATGTTGGTAGAGTAAAAAGAAGTGTCACAATGCACAAACAGGGCACACAGAGAACAGAGAGGAACGAAATCCTCAACCACATGCCACAGTGTCACAACCATAGAGTCACTTTTCTGCCTACCACCACACTTTAAATGGCAGTTTTAAAGGTTTTGGCTGAAAGGGCTCTCCAGCAGTCTTCAAGTGACTTGGAGCAAGACAAAAATACATGCACCAACAAGCTAACGACATGAGCAATGCAAGGACAATGCTACTGAGCAATCAACGCAAATACCAATGGTGTTGCCTTTCCTAGAAAGCCTTCCCATTGCCCTCCCTTCTGCAATACTCTCTCAAACTCATTCACTAGCAGGACATTCATAACAGAACCCAGGTTCAGTAAACAGCAAGGCACATCCTAACACAAGGTCAACAGCAATCTAGAACTGCAATTCATATCTGCCCATCCAGGCCATGCGAGTGCACAGCACTGCTTGCATTTTCAGGCAAAATGTTTCCATTTTCAGATACCCACTACTGGCACTGAACTGCTCACAAATAATCTATCATGATATGAGCTCGGAGAAATTTTTAGAGCAAGCAATTGAGGATAACAAAGTTCAAATCCAGTTTAAACAAAAAATCCCACTAATTCACACTTGGGAACAAAGCAAACAACTCATAAATTACGAATTAATCAACTCCACCCAGCCAGCTACCCTCATTACATCTCTATATTTTATCCTGAGCAATAAAATCCTAAGGGTGTACATAGTTGTCCAGCATTGTGCTGGTGTCTAAATTACAGTGGCCTGTAGGTCCTGCAAGGTGGGCTTGGGGCAAGCTGCAAAGCAGGTATCAAGCAGACATGACACCATCTATTGTGGTAGCATAGCACATGCTGTGTCT
Source organism: Numida meleagris (assembly GCF_002078875.1). NCBI lineage: Eukaryota > Metazoa > Chordata > Aves > Galliformes > Numididae > Numida > Numida meleagris. The sequence continues at coordinate 145,351,543 of NC_034410.1, forward strand.
CCAGGGAAACAGCATCACCCAAGGGAGTAGCAGGCACATAGAAATGCCAACAAGAGTATGAGATCTTCCATCCCGTGCTTGTGTCTCCAGATGGACATTTTCACCCCCATCTCAACTTCATCTCCATCTTAAGCCACTTTTCCTTCGAAGCAGCTTACTCCAAAGGCCAGCTGAGACAATCAGTGGTACCGCCACAAGCCAGTGATCCAATGATTATGGCCAGAGCTAAAGGAAACCAGGCTGCACGCTCTCCAGGAGAAAAGCCAATGGCCAGAAAAAGCCAAAAGTCAGCTGAAAAGCCATGTTCCACAGGGGAGGCACCAATCTTTGGTGCCAGTTCTTTGCTGTTTGTGCTGGTGGTGGTATGGAGAGGACATGGACGGGAGTTAAAGGCAGTCATGACCTAAATGGATGATGACGAAACAGTCCAGGTCAGCTGTAGTAGTTAGCACCAGGGAAGATGGACAAAGAAAAAAAAATAAGCATCAAAAATAAGATGACTGTGCACAGTGAAAAGAGATTCACAGAGGGAAGAAAAAGCTAGATCAAACTTTTGATGCAGTAGGATTTGCAAGGTTTTCATGTAGAAATCATGTTTTTATGAGACCATCCTGCAGTCCCAGGAAGGACACTACATCCCCTAAACCCAGCAGGACTTTAACATTTCATCACACTGGGCTAATGAAGAAACCTTCCACCAGCAGCGGTGTGGTGGGGAAAAGATGCAGTGCTCCAGGAGAAAAATGCAGGAGTCCGTTTTTTGACATGGGAATCATGGAGCACAATGTATGTAACCCACAGTGCTCACACTGCAAATATTTTCCCAAACACCAGCTGGAAATGAGTAGACATGAAGCATCAATGGTCAAACCAAATATTTTGTTGTGCCCCTTTCGTAAAAGCCTCAGAGGGAAGCCTACTGACTACAAGAGATATGTCTATTCATGGCCATCTCAAGTAACTGAACAGCCCATGACCTGCATCAGAAAGACCTGGACTTGTAATAGGTGTGTAGGAGCTGTGATTACCTCCTCATCAAGCACATCAGTACCATCAGGTAAACGTACAAATTAAAAACCTTTTTTTTTCCTTTTTCTTAAGTTGAATCCTCAGATTTTCTCTCTCAGGTAAGAACAATGCTGATGCAATAGAAACTTCACAAAATGTCCGAGGCTGGAAGGGACTTCTGGAGGTCCAAACTCAATGTCCAGAACATAAAATCAGAATTGCAAATTCTTTATCCCCTAAGGAATGCACAAACTCCGCTTTGTCCTTTAGGCTGAAAAACAAATATTTCCATCATTGTTTGGCTGAGGCACTGAGTGTGCTTTCTTTTGGTGGTGGGATAACCACAAAGACATTCCATGCAGACGCAGTATTAGGACATTCCCTTTTCTCCTTCTAACATGAAAAGTTATTTCACAGAATAACCTCTCTTGCACACCACAGAATACAAAACACTTAAATACACTGGTCTATTGCTAGGAGAGTAGAAGGTGAATATTATTAAGTGGTTTAAATCTTTATTTTCTTCCCTTTGTTCCACTGGTTGGAGTCAACCACCTTATTTTGAGTATCTGTTTTAGGATAAAATGAATCACTTTCTAGAACAGAGAGGGACTAAAAGACAGATGCACTTTAATCCTTCTTGCTGTGGGTAACAGTTGGCTACTTCCCAGCAAACTGTTGTACTTATTTTCAAGATTTTTGTACCTATCTGATTTTCAGACATAAAAGAGAGAAAAGGGACTGCGGTGATTTGATAGTGGGGTAGGAGGTGAAAGATTTGAGAGCTGCAACTCCAAGCTGCACCGGTGACAAAAATGAATTTTCCCGAAAACCTTCAAAACAAACAAAATTCCCTGCAATGGTAACAAAAGAAACTATCTGGCCATAGAAACCAGCAGAAACCTTGCAGTGCCCAGCAAACATATTGCTCACCTCTTGCTGCTGCAAAGGTTCAACAGCCCAGCTTCAATCTCCTGCTAGGTATGGAGCAGTTGTCTGGATCCATGCTACCATGGACAGATCCAGCAGTCATGCACAGATATATTTTTTTTTATGTTCCTTAAGTATTCCTCCTCCATTCATCTCTTCCAGGAATAATCTACTCCCAGTACCAGGTTTGCAACTGCAGATGGGTTAGTCCTAACTGATCATTACCAACATCATCCTCTTCATTTTCTAAATCCTCCAGCAAGATGCTCAGTTGTCCAGGTTTGCTTTCGAAGGCAACTATGAGCAAGACAAACCAAGAACAATCTCTATAAAGGCAATAAAACAAGATTTAACATGACACATGTCTGCAAAGCGTTGTGCAGTTAAGACCAGGGATGCAAATATGGGAAAATACCACAGACAAGGAACAGATGGGATTTATGCCATTTAAATCAACTAACAAGCTACAGCACACAAAGGACAGAGGAACTGAAGTTTGGGGAACGATGACATTATACTGCGAAAAATAATAATCAAAGCCTGAATTCGGTTATTTCCAAGAGGCAGCTCAGCATCCATCCGCCTCCTTCGGCAGCTCCGTCCTTAGCTGTGCTCTCTTAGAACATCCTGACAAAAACTAACATTGAGTTTCTACAGCCTATATGTAGCAGTGACATTTTTATTCCGCTAATTGACTTCAAAAAAAAAAAAGGGAAAAATATCAACTTTTGAACTACCTAAGAGCAATAGCTTTCTAGTACTGAATTATGTTATCTAAAACAACCGTTGAGTCTTAAAAGCAGCAAGTCTGCATGGACAAGAGTCCTCTGCAGGCACTTTCTCTTGCCTGCAAGGATGGCAATTGTTTCCAAAGAAATAAATTTGACTTGAAATCTGCAAGCTATCTTGCAGCCCTTTTAAACTGCATGATCTGTATTCCTTCCAGCACAGCACTGCTGACCTTGTATATTATTACATTCATTGAATACCCACATTGGGCTTGTTGCTGAGAAGTGCCACTATGAACAACAATTCATGTTCAAGACAGTAACTCCACAAAAAAGGGACAGGACTAGGGGTAATACGTATCTTTTAAGATACATATTCTACTTTTCTTATTTTCATGCATTCACAGTGGCTAGGTATAATTACTGAACATGCTGATTTTACCCTGCTATTACAACCCACACCAAGGGCAACTACAACTCTGCAGAAGGGAAGAGCAAACTTCCTTACATGTAGCTATTTATCGTTCAATTTAAAGAACAGAGCTGTAATCATTTACAACTTTGTAACTCTCTGAAGCATTTTGATCTTCAGGGAAGAAGGCAGAAGTGTCTGATTTTAATATTCACATTCAAACAAAGCACATTTCAATGCTTAACGGGGACATTTTGATGCATCAGAAGATGTCACACCTTTGCAGTCTTCAACAAGTGCATGTTCTGAGAATTAACACATCATCACTGCTTGGAAGAGCAGTAGAAACGGACCAAAAATGGAACAGACGTTGATATCTTCTGGCCAGAAAATAAAGCAGATTGCTTCTCAGGAATGCATTTGGAGATAAGCTTCCTAACCTCACTGCAAACAGGGCCATATTATCATTTACAGGCAGCAGAGGCCTCTACCAAAATTTACGGAGGGCGCTACATGTTTTCCACTTCATTTCAAAGTACTTTAGCTCATTTTCAGCTTGAAACCTATGGACTACATTTTACTACAGTCCTTTTGCAGAGGACACCACGACAAGAAGATTTCATGCCCAGCAATCTAAAATGTGAAATTATGAGGCACCCAGAATCCAAAATAACACAGAAAAGTGATGTCTATGCCTACATAATTTGAAGGGAGACTGCAAAGCTTCTGTGAAGGGAGTATTTCACTTCTAACCCCAAACTTTGGAGGAATGCAGAAGGAAGAATGTGACACTTTTTTCCAGCTCTTATGCCAGTTGAACTTTTTCAATCAACACTTTTTAAAAATTATTTATTTCCTCTAGATCACGTCTGAACTAAAAACAGTTTGATAGGAACGTGGAAAAAAAAATCCCTATAAAGAGAAATGTCACAATGTGGGGTTATCAGTCCAGAGGCAAAAGCAAGGAGAGTGACATAAACATTGATGATAGATTTAAAAACTCAGAAGAGGATGATCAGCTGTCCCATGAATTTAAAAGTTCATACTGGAAAAGCAGAGAGAACAGACACTTTTCACACTTTGCCTCACTATATATAGGCACTACACACAGCACCAGAGAACCCCGATCTTACAGATCTTTCCTGGGACATGGAAGCCCATAGAGCTCTGTGTCAAGAGACTTATAATAAAAGAGTGATTTCAGTGTGAAATTTGGAAGTAACAGGACAAGATGACCTAATTCTGCAAAAGGACAGGTTAGATCAAAGTTGCTGATTGTTACTCGTTATTTCTATTTCCACCTCCAAGAGCATTATGAATGGCCCAAACTAACAGAGCTGTGGAAAGGCACAGGAGGACAATCAGGAAAATAGGAGGTTAAGGGGTTGATCCCACTGATTGCACTTGAGTCTTTCTACAGAAAGCGTTATCAGAAGTTACTAATGTTTTAAAGAGAAAAATTACATCTTCTCTAAAGGGCATTCCTCAACTACTCACCTGCACTGAGGGGAGAAAGAAGATGAAAAGAAGCAGAGAAATGAGGCACAGAGACCAAAAAAGATACCCATCAAGTCATAAAGTAACTCAAGGTAGAGTGAATACACAGTGGACATGCAAAGACCTCATGGGGAAACCAGAAGGGTTTAGGTTCAACTAAAACCAAGAACTTCAAGCCCCAATCCAAAGAAATACAAGTGCTATTTTGGAGGAGGAAGAGGGAAAAGAAAAAAGAAAGTATCAGGACTTGGGACAACTATGAACACACCATTAGACAACAAAGGACAGCTCTAATGTCACCCCCTGATTCCCAGTTTTTTGGTAGGCTTTCGGCCATGATGGACCACAGTGAAGTTACAGTAGAGCCTCCTGAAACTCCCACCCTCACTCCAACAGAGAAGAGGGGTCTTAGTCCCGTAAATCCCTCTTTTTCTTCTAGATTTGGAGTCATGCATTTCTGAGAGCAAAATTTCAGACAGAAAAGTGGGCAAGTTATTAACATAGTCCATATCCTCAATTCATCTGGACATCTTAATCTAACAAAATCTCTGTTATCACACTGACAACATCAAAAGAAGCTGCATCAAAAGAAGCATGGCCAGCAGGCCCGTCTACTCTGCACTGGTGAGGCCTCATCAGGAGTACTGCGTCCAGATGCGGAGTCCTCCATACAGGAGAGACATGGATCTGTTGGAGCACATCCAGAGGAGGACCACAAAAATGATCCAAGAGATGGAACGTCTCTCCTACAAGAACAAGCTGAAAGAGTTGGGGCTGTTCAGCCTGGAGAAGGTGATCTCATAGCAGCTTTTCAACATCTAAAGGGGAGCTACAGGAAAGAAGGGGACAGACTCTTTAGCAGGATCTGTTGTAAAAGAATAAGGGGAAATGGCTTCAAGCTTAAAGAGGGTAGATTTAGGCTGGATATAAGGAAAAAGTCTTTTACAGTGGGGGTGATGAGGCACCGGAACAGCTTGCCCAGAGATGTGGTTGATCCCCCATCTCTGGAGGCTTTCAAGGTGGGGCTGGATCAGGCCCTGGGCAACCTGATCTAGCTGTGGTGTCTCTGTTCATTGCAGGGGAGTTAGACTAGATGACCTTTAAAGGTCCCTTCCAACTCTAAGGATTCTGTGATTCTACAACCTCTGGAGGTCCAGAGACAAGAAGATATCTAAAGGTTAGAAAAAGCACAGAAGCAGAGCAGACCCACATCTTGCAGGTGACCCTTAGAGACAAACCAACACAATCTACAAAAGCATTACAAAAGTAGCTTAAAATGGGATACAGGGACTCCAATCAACTCTGCCAAGTCTGGAGTTTGTCGTAAGAGGATCTTAAAAAAATTTCATACAAGTCCTTCTTACTCTGACTGCCTGTTCAAGGACCATTAAAAACTCCTCAGAACGCTGCAGATTTTACTTAGCCAGAGGCTAAATGCTCTAAAAATTGCCGCTTACCAGCTCTACCTCCAAGAGACCACTGCAGACCTCACCTTTCAGTAAACATAAACTCCTTAAACACACAAACTAGCACTAAAAAACATCTAGTATATGCACCGTTGGAAGAGAAATTCAACAATACTGATCCTACTTAGGGCAAATATCATCCCAGAAAGGCATTTTCCCTATATTTTCCTTATGATGTTCAGGGAAAATGATGGTTGCTTTACTTCTACTGAAGACCCTTGAAATACGCAAGGGAGAGGGAAGGGGAAGCGGAGAGAGGGGTATGGAGGGGACCGCTGAATTTAATGACGGACTGGTCATAAAGGATAAGGGCACTTCAGATGTGAATGTGATGGAAGCAGACAGCTTCTGGGTAAACTATTCAAAATAATTTTTTGGAATTTATTGCTAAAGGCAATGAATTCGACAAGGCATGAGTTGTAACACAGACTGATATAGCTGCACTTCTACTTTGCCTCTAACCAACGTACTGACTTTTCCTGGGAAACATGCAGAATTTAAACAATAACTACAAAAAGCAAAGAAAAACAAACACAAGGGAAAGCTTAATTGCTGCACCTGAGATATTTTTCATATTCTTCTCCACACTGCCAAGTGCTGAACAATCCTGGAGATACAGAAGAAGGGATTTTGCAGAGAATAACAAAAAGCAAATTGAAAGTTAGGTATCAGCTCATATGACAGCAAACCTCTCCTCAAACATCTCAGAAGCGTTTTGCAATTGCACAGGGAAAAGGAGGGGGAGGTTCACAACTGCAAAACGAAGCTGAGAAATCAGCAACTTGTCCGCATCCAGAGCCACTTGCAAACAACAAAAAAATCTGGTTACAGAGAAACCTAAAGACTCAGCCTCTATAATCTAAATGGGAATAACACTGACCTACTTTCCAGCACACATGCAAAGCTGCTGGAGATGCTATGATGAAAGGCACTGCAGAAACCTAAAGCAAGACTGCTTCAGATATACAAGAATAAGGTTATCAGTGTAATGCAGCAATGCACTTTCTACAGCGGAGGAAACAGATAAGAGATCAAATAATGCGCAGCGCTAGACAACTTTTTGGAAGAAATTCTTTTAAAAAGCATTCAGGACATCTTCTTGCAAATGGTGCCCCAGATCTTAAATAACCACAAAAAGTAAAATTAACGTGGTAAAGATTTTCTCTGGAAGAACCCCATGTGATAACCTGTATGGAGCTCTATTTATTAGCTTAAAATATGGCATTGAGTGGATCCAGCCAAGATTCTCATTGATATGGGAATAAAGGATTAATCAGGTCTTGCGTAATTCAAAGGAGGCCTCTGTGGCAAAGTGGAGCAATGTATAAAGAACAGAAAATTCTCTAGCATAATGAAAAGAGGTCTCAGAGACACTGCACAATATATTTAGCTTTGTCAGGGAAAAGCAAAGCTGGGCTGTTAGGATCTTTAAAAATGACAAAGCTCCTTGCATGCACTCATACAACTGCAGAAATGAAGCTAAAGTCTCCACCAAGATGTCCATTATTATTAATACTGAATTTTCCCTTACCATTTATCAACACAAGCTTTCAAATTTTCTGTTGCAGAATTTAGGCCCCACATTCCTGTCAACTATGAAAAGACATTCTTTTCTCAAAATAGTTGAAAAAAATAGTCACTCTTTGGAAGAAGGGGAATTTAGGGAGCAGAATGTGAGCGTGTCTGCTAAGATTGCCCAAAACCAGAACTAATGGCAGCATGTCCATAAGGAAAGCCTTGGAAATGTGAAAAAATATCTTGCTTCCAAGAGCTACATTGTACCAACTAGTATTGGGTCCACTCATTTTAGCCTCAAGACGGTACTTATAACATTACCACGCAAACCCACAAATCCCTGCAGAAGTTCACTAAACCATAGAAACAAGAAAATATATACCTAGAAATACTCCCAAAACACATCTTCCTTCAGTGTGGACTGTCCTTGAGCGTATCAGGTTGCATATTAGGAAAGAATTGTTCTTGGAATCATAGAATGCTTTGGGTTGGAAAGGACCTTTTAAGACCATATAGTTCCAACCCCCCTCCAACACCTCCGACTAGTCCAGGAGATATCAGATCTTTTCCAACTTCTATGATTCTACATAAAAATCCCACATTTAAAATGGCAGATAAATTAGCAAACCTTAAATGACAGAATACCAAGAGCACATATTGATGCTTGTCCAGGTTGTGAAGTTGGGAAAGTGAATAAATATTGCCTAACACACCTGCATACCAAGTCACTTGAATGGCAGGGTGAGGAAGTGCTACCTGTTCCTGTTCTGCCACAAAACAACAAACTTTGAGCAAACTCCTGTGTCAGCTGCCTACCCATGAAAGAGGTTAAGACCTCAAAGAAGCGCTAGGGAATAATATGGTAAATTCAAGGATGTACTGGGAGAGAGGGGAAGTAAATTCTTTAAACAAGCGAGGAAATTTCAGCAATTAACCATTTAGAAGGCATTGATAAATGGAAACGCACCTCGCAGTCCAGCAGCACATAGAGGCATAAGTTGCTTTTCTAGTAATGCATCTCTAGGACATTGTGAATCCAAAAGACTCATTGATGAGGGCTAATTCTTCTCCCAGTCCCATCTATCCTACAAACGCCTGAATACTGAAAAGATGACACCCAGCATGGGTTAACCCATATCCCAGTCAGGCTGCCCAGAAGTCAATGCACCAGGGGATAATTCTCCATCCTCTAGACATTTTGCCTTGCAGTAACTCAAGCTGTGGCACTTGCGGAGCCTCTCCTCAAAGAGTATTTCACACCTTCATTGCACTCATTCTGAAGGCATTTTTCCTCCCACTCTAATATTCGGAAAAATTTGACAGCTACAAAAATGTAATAAACCAACCAGTCGGATTATATATATATTACAGTTTGAAAAAGATGAAAGGCTATATTGTTAAGAGAGATAATTTCAGCGGCTTCCACAATGTAACCTGTGCATGCACAGAAGAAAGGGAACTGAAACAGCTTATATTTTGTCTTGTAAATTCCCTAAAATAACCCAGCTTCTGATCTTCAGCTCACATCAGGAGAATGACACTAAAAAGACTAATAAAGAGCTGCCAAACATCTCATACGGACAAAATACCTGTGTGTTCATATCGCCTCTTGCCAACCCATCAACTGAAGCGCTATGAAAAAGGGAAGAAAGGGAAATTTGTCTGTTTAGAAATCAAATATTCAGAAACAGAAGGAAGCAAACACACAACTATGACATTTTGGGTCATTTAGGATAGAAAGCACTGTATCGGACATAAGTGGTCAAATAAGGATGAGCAGTAACTGAATGGCTATGATACCACACTACTATGGGTACTGGTAGACCATAAGCAAGACTACTATGTCTCAAGGCAGAATAAAATAAAAGCAAAAGTTGAGTTATGGGGTTCGGACAAAGAAAAACAAGCTGTATCTTTTACAGTAATAATTGGATCCACCACAGCATTGAAAAACAGATGATTAAAGACAAGCAAAGGTCTCCACACATTCAGATTTACATCAGGCCATTCAATCTATATGATAACAGTAGCAATAATCAATCATTGATGGAGAACAGACAAATCTTCAGAAAATCTTGAGCTTTCCAGTTTCAGAAGCCAGTTTTAACACCTACAGAAGAGTAGTTTATGACAGCTGAGACATCTTGAAAAGTTGGCAATTCATAAGATTTTTGTTTGCCATTGTATAGAAACTGGTATCAGCCTTGATGCTCAGTTTATGTATACACAGAATTATAGAATCATTAAGGTTGGAAAAGACCACTAAGATCATCCAGTCCAACTGTCTATACACGTATCTGTCTCTCACTTGATTGCAGAAATCTTGGGGCAATAGGAATATTACATTTTATAGACTAGCAAGAATACAGTTGGTATCGTCCATCATTTATTCACTGATCACTCTTACAGAAGACATCTCTTTCATGTTGATAACCCATTTTCTGACTGCTCTTTCATCACCCCAACAACCAAATTTTCACCCAGTCTGCAATCCTACTCAGAGAATTGAAACGTCTCACTCTGGGAATAGCTTTCAAAAAATAGATTTCTTCAATAGCTTAATAGAAGAACAGAAAGAAAGATAATTTCAGAGGTGCCATCAAAGGAGCGCAGGAAAACAGCCATTTTGTACTCCAAATGAGGGTATATCTCTGCAAATTCACCCCATGGGGCAGGAAAATCCTGACATCTGTGACTAAATACGGCAAACTTAGAGTGACAAAGTCATTGAGGTCAAAAGGGCCTGCCTGGGATCATCTACTCCAACCATTCTGAATTGTACAGTACTTGAACTAGGGAGCCCAGAACTGGACACAGTACTCCAGATGTGTCCTCACCAATGAAGAGTAGAGGGGGAGGATCATCTCCCTTGCCCTGCTGGCCACGATCTTTTATATGCACCCCAGGATACCACTGGCCTTCTTAGCCACAAGGGCACACCACAGGCTCATGGCCAAATTGTTGTCCACCAGGACACCCGGGTCCTTCTCTGCATAGCTCCTTTCCAGCAGGTCAGTCCCTAGCCTGTACTGGTGCATGGGGTTATTCCTCCTCAGATGCAGGACCCTGCACTTGCCATTCCTGAACTTCATGATGTTCTTCTCTGCCTACCTCTAGAACCATTTAGATTTGCTTAGACCTTGACCAGTTAATTTCCAAGTATCTCAAAGAATGGAAATATCACCACTTGTCCAGGACATTATTTGTCAAAAACTACTGTGGTGAGCTACAAACAAAAATACTTTTTCCTCTTTGCCAAGTCCTCTTCAAGTTGAGCGAATCAAGTTCTCCCTGTCTCTTCTAGTACATCCTGAGCTCCAAAACCCAATGGCCACTCCTGAAGGTGCTTCAACATACCAGCGTCTTTATTATACTGAGGAGTCTCAAACCAGACACAGTGAGCAAATGCAGTCTCACAAGTGCCAAATAGAGGGGAATTATTTCCTTGGACCTACCTGTTATGCTTTATTAGAAGGGGAAGTGATTTATCATATATGGAACAATAGTGCTGGTTTAGATTCAGTTTCATATTTAGGCCCCTCATGGTGCTTGGGCTTAAAATTCACTGTTTTGGTCTTTTATCCGAAGAATGACCTTCCAGTAAACCAACAGAGCATTAAAATATTGGCCTCTTCTTACTTGTGAGGTGCACTTTCACACTGAGTGCTCCTGTTCATCACCCAGTGTTTTCCAGTGCTCTCTCAACGAAAAACACACTCCCCAACTGTAGAAGATCAATATCTTCAATCATGCAATTATTGCTTAATATTTATTGTGTGGGAGCAAATGAGAAGACCCTGCAAAGTTCTGAGTATTAAAAAAAAAAGTTACAAGAGATGTGTCTTCTAGTACAGGTCTGAATTGCAGTGATATCCATACTTTTTTTTCTCCTGAATTAGAAACTCTACAAATATAAAGACTCTCAAAGAGTCACTTAAGATTAAAAATGGTTGTATGGAAGAACTTGTACTGAATTAAAACGTGCAGGGAAAAAAAAAATGAATTACATCAGCGGAACTTAAGAATTCATGTTTCGGTTCATTTCACTTACAACCCTGCATTCGCTTTCACAATCCATCACAAAGACCACGGAGAATCTGAAAAGGGAAAAGAAGAGCAGCAAAATGGGAGAGAAAAGTTATAGAATCAGAGCAGAAACTAAAGGATATTGGGAGGATTTCAGAAATTTATTGCTTGAAAAAGAACATAGAAACTTCCTCCCATTCTGCAATATAACATCCTTGTTCTTCATTCTTGACTGTCACTGAACTCCTTCCCTTAGCATCCCTATCTTAAAAAGCAGTACAACGTGATCACAAATGGTTAGAAAAAGGCCAGATGAATGCAAACCTGTACTGAGACCTTCAAATGAAAGGAGGATCTCCTCCTGCCTAAGTATTTTTATATGATGATGTATTTGAAAATACATTAAGGACTAAAATGCAACCAAACAAAAAATAATGATCGTTGAACAAAAGCGGACACAAGCTGAACGGCTAAGGTATCCAGGAGATTGATTTCATGTCATCTTTTACATAGAGAAGAATATTACAAAGAGGAAGCCTGACAGATAAAATAAATTTGCTTTGGTTTGACTCTTCCACCCCCGATCAAACACTCATGATCTATGGAGTGAAAGGCACATAGTGAGAGAAAACAAAAAAGAAGAAAAAATAGCCACACCAAGCCCAAAGAATTAAAATGTCCTGCATTTCCACCCAATAAAGATCTGAATAATAAATATCCTTATAAAAAATACTAAAATAAGCACTTACACTAAAGAGACAGCAAGTAAAGCTACACATTCCATCCCACCAACTAGGAAAATGAGAGAGCACCTCCTATGGAAAGCAATGCCCAAAGGTCTGATTTTAGTCTTTCCAAACAACATGGGCAAAGCCATTTGGAAGCCACTTCCTTCATCTGTGAAGTGGGAACAATAGTGCTTCACAGTCCTACAGGACCTCCAAAAAGAATATTTTGTAGAATACTTAAAGCTGTAAGAAAGATAAGAACAAGAAGACGCTCACAGAGCTTCAAAATGGGATTTTTCACTAGCACCGTCTAAACCTGTCAAGTGCTAAGAAGAACCACACTATGAGCTTGCAAGCAAAGACGCAGTTTGGCTAATTAATCCATCAGTGAGTACTGCCCAGCCTTACTTCCTCGTATATACAGCCTCCCATATACACAGCTACCACTATTTCTCAGGAAGAGTTGGCACAGGAAAAACAACTGTCTGAGGCAAAGAAAACCCTTTCAGATGAAAGCAAAAAGGGCCTAATTCAAGGCTAACAGACATTTTGCCCCCAGCCATGAAATCTGTGGGTTTACGCATGCACATTCTACAAACTTCACTTCAAGACCTTTTAGCTGTTAGATTATTCTATCCCTCTGTTTTCATGGGTTCGGTAGTAGATTCTGTGTTTGGGGGCTGAAAGTTTCAGCACAGAATTTATTTCACAGCTATTACAGGGTACATTACACTAATTACAAGGCACATTATAGCTTGCTATGTAGTGCACTGTGATAAATCATACAGTGCTATGGTCCATTGTAAACACTGCCATACATCTCTGGGCACTATTGGATGTTTGACCACTCTCATAAATATGAGCATTTCTGTAGTACAAGTATGGTTGGCTACAGAGACTAATTTATTACAGTTTTCTTTCAGCACATTAACTGTGCAGTAAATTCTCTACCTTCTGAAAAAAAAAAAAAAAAACAAAACACACCGCAGCAGGATTTCTTCTAGTTATGCAGCTTCAGTAGTATTTCCCCCTCAGTAACATATAATTATTCTGTTTTTTCCAGAATGATAAGTATCATGTCACATCCACATGCCACGTGCAGTGAGAGAGGTTTCTGGCTTTCAAGTTTGTCACACCTGAGAAACTGGGGTGAGAGGAGGACAGCAGGTTCTCAGCTTAAAAGATCCATGGTCCAGAGCAGAAGTAACCCCATGAACAGGTTTTCCCTTGCATGAAGCCAGGATAACCCACACTGTTTTCGCCAGTATGTTCTTTACATGTGCTACAGAGACCTTATCCTGTTCTGCAGCATGTACAAGGCTGGATTGAGTGAGGCTATTTGGATTGGCAGACCCCTGAGTATTGACTAACCATGTGGCTTCTGCTAGATGTTTATCCCAATGTTTGAATGTTCCACCACTCATTCATTGCTTTCAGCATGGTTTTCAACAGTCCATTGTATCGCTCGATTTTCCTAGAAACTGGTACATGGTAGGACATATGATATACCCATTCAATGCCATGGTCTTTAGCCCAAGTGTTTAGGAGGGTATTCTTAAAATGAGTTCCATCATCTGACTCAATTCTGTCTGGCATTTCATGTTGCCATCAGACCTGATTTTTGAGGCCTAGTATGGCATTACAGGCAGTGGCACGGGGCACAGGATATGTTTCAAGCCACCTGGTGGTTGCTTCAGTCATGGTAAGCACAAACACTTGCCATTGTGAGTTTGTGGTAAAGCAATATAATCAACCCGCCAAGCCTCTCCATATTTATACTTCTGCCATCATCCTTCATGCCAGAGAGGTTTCATTCTCCTGGCTTGTGTAAATGCAGCACGTTTCACATTCATGAATAACCTATGCAATTGTGTCCATGGATAAGTCCACCCCTCATATGGCAATTGTGTCCATGGTTAAGTCCAGCCCATTTATATGCCACAACTCTTCCCTGATCGCCCGAGGTGTCATGGGCACACTGAGGTAGGAATAACTCCAATTATTCCTGCCAGTCCAGGTCTATCTGAGCCACTTCGATTCTAGCAGCCTGATCTACCTACTGATTGTTTTCATGTTCTTCAGTGTCCCGGCTCCTAGGTATGTGAGAATCTACGTGACGAATATTTATGGCCAAAATCTCTACCCAACTAGCAATGTCCTTCCACAATTCAGCAGCCCAAATACATTTACCTCTGCACTGTCAATTGTTTTGTTTCCAGTGCTGTAACCATCCTGAAAGGGCATTTGCCACCATCCACAAGTCAGTATGAAGCACTGGTCACCTTTCTCGTTTGGCAACTTCTAAGGCCAGTTGTACAGCCTTTACCTCCACAAATTGGCTCGATTCACCTTCTCCTTGAGTAGCTTCTGCAACTCATCATATAGGGCTCCACACAGCAGCTTTCCATCTTCAATATTTTCCTACATTATGACATGATCCATCAGTGAATAAGGCATATTTATTTTCACTCTGATAATTTGTTGTATGGCAGGACTTTGTCCACACATATTACCTCTTCCCCTGATGATATTCCAAAGTTTTTACCTTCAGGCCAGTTCATGATCACTTCCAAGATTCCTGGACGATTGGGGTTCCCCATCTGAGCCTGCTGTGTAATCAATGCAATCCACTTAAGATAGCATCAGTAGCATGGTGTGTGGAGGGGACCTTCCCTTTAGACATCCAGTTTAGCACCAGTAGTCAAGGTGCTAAAATAAGTTGAGCTTCAGTACCAATCACTTCCAAAGCAGCCTGAACTGCCTCATATGTTGCTAATATCTCCTTTTCAGTTGAAGTGAAGTGCTCTTCGGACCCTCTATACCCTCGACTTCAAAACCCAAAGGGTCAACGTTGGATCTCCCCTGAAGTTTTCTGCCAAAGGCTCCAAGTGGGACCCTTCTCTTCGGCTGCAATGTACAGCATGCTTTTCACATCATGTCCCATCCAGACTGATTCCAGGGCTACTGCACGGGCTATGTCCTGCTTAATTTGTTCAAAAGTGTGTTGTTGTTCAGGGCCCCATATGAAGTTGTTCTTCTTCTACAACACTTGATGGAGGGGGGCTTATGATAAAGCTGTAGTCTCAAATATGCATCCTCCAAAAATCCACTACACCCAGGAAGGATTGTATTTCCTTCTTACTAGTTAGCAGAGACACAGCAGTGTTTTTATTGATTATATTCATCGGAATGTGGCGACGTCTGTCCTGCCATTTTATTCCTAGGAACTGAATTTCCTGTGCTGGTCCTTTAACTTTACTTCGCATAACAGAGAGCAAGTACCAATAAAACCAGAACAACTTGAAAGAATAATGGAGAGTCCAGCTCTCATAAAAGCCATCAAAAAAAAAGAAACAGCCTTACAGTAACACAAATGGAAGGTAAGGGGGAAGGAGAGAGGAAGCTTTCAAAGGTGAACAGAAAATTTCATACCAGCATGGAGACCCATTTCAACAGGGAACCATTAAAGCAGAAGTGACTCATATTCAAGAAATCAAGAAGACTGAGATACTTATTTAAATATTCAATGAACTGTGATTATGGCTTAGATCCTACATATTTGTGGCCTGGAAACTGCAGTCTATAAAGGACATCTTCATTTTCCAAACTCATGTATTGCTGAAGGATGTTGCAGAGGTCTTTGGTTAAGTGCAAACAAGAGGTATTCTCTAGCCCAGATTGGAAGTGTGGGATGAAACCAGACTGTACTTCCTGCATACCAGAACCTCCTTGATCCCAATGGGAAACCTGTTCCATGGATGGAAAAAACAGGAGCATCCTCTGGAGTTGCCTTCTGTAGATAGAGGAGGCAACATGAACCACCTTCCCCAGCCTGGCAGATAGGACTACCTAGCAAAAGAGGAGCAAACAGACAAGATCATGTACAATTTCATTCTTCAGATCTAAACAAACATTCATGAGACTGCTTCTACTTGTGCTTTTACCAGAAGATCATCCTTTGCACTGTGACAGCAGTCACAGTGAACACTTCAACTACTCTAAACTCAATAGTTCAGAGAGGAAATGAGGGTCAGTAGCCCACCCAGTCAACACAGCAAAGTCAGACAGCTCAAAAGCTTAAATTTTTGGCTTCTGTTGAAATGTCATTAATACACTTTCAGAGTTTAGGTCTTCAGTGGCATTTCAAAGCTCAGTCATGCTTTGACTTGTTATAAAATGTGACTATTTCAAAAGCTGCCCTAAGGACATCTGCTTCATACAGCAAAGAGTACAGCAGTAAAGCAAGCTCTTGGCCTACCCAAGGACCAGAATAGTCTCAAATGGGGCTCCAACAGGAGAAAACACCAATGCTATGAGATGACACCAACAGCCTGAGTAACACTCAACCAAAAACTGTCATTCAGCATCCCAAAATTGTCCTATTATGAGTGCACTCACATGTCAAGGGTCAGAAAACGTCAGCACCACAACTCAACTGGAAGAGCAAAATGCAGACGAAACCAGTGTGTGATAATAAAGACAGGCACACCAGCTCCAGGTGATGAGATCAGAACAAAAACGTAACAGCCACTATAGTACGAGATAAACACCAAATCATGCTTACACATAATCACAGCAGTCCCAGAACAGCAGCATTTCTCCAGCTTTTGGGCACTGAAATTTGGGGTAGCACTTTCCAGCTTCTCTTTCCCAGACACCCTGGAGGCCCATGAATTAGTTTGGGCAAAGATCCAAGAAAAACAAGGCTATTTGCCCAGACATCTCCACTGAGCACAAAGGGAAGACTGGGCAGCGGTTAGATGCCTGAAAACCAAAAATTTGCTCAGAGAGTGAAATCCACAGCCTCAGAACTCCCAGAGGAGCTGGGTTCTTTCCTTCTGTATATAAATTTATGTTGTGTCCAACTGCAAGGGAGTGGTGGCCAAGTTGTGAGACACAAGCGGAAAGTTAAAGAGACAACAAGACACTGTTGTGCACTGTGCCAGCATCTGAGGGAGTGGACAGTACTTGTTGGCTCACAGAAGCTATTAGAAGATGCCCAAGCATCCAGTTGGGGTGGTGGCTGCAGCTGCATTCCCAGCTTGGAGCATCTCCTCCATCACTCAGCTGGACAGGATATAACACTTCTGACACGAAGAGCAGCACCAGTCTGAGCGCATTGCAGTGGCTGAGCAAAATGAAGCTTGCAGAGCATGTCATGCTGCTAGCCAAAAGCAAAGGAGTTCATAAAACAGCATCCAGTCTGAACAGCTGCCCTTATGCACAACTGCCAAGAGCTGCCTCCCCCACACTGAGCGCAGGGCTGGCAAGGAGCTATATTATTTAAAAACTGACTCAAGTTCTGCGTCATTTTTAATACACATCATTAGACTACATGTGGTGATTGGATAATGCAAAGGATGTATTTCCACGTTAGGATTACTTTTTTGAAAGCTGAGAACCCGCAAGACCACAAGCAAGGAACTTCTGTCCTTAACAAAAACAGAAAATGCCGAGCAAACCAAGTCATCTTTTCAACAAAGGACTTTTTTAATGCTGCAATAATCATGCTTCCAGCTTGGCAGTACTGAGGACACATTTAAGCACAAGTGGATGAACAAACATCTGGTGAATTAATGCACTTTTAGAAGCCCAGTTTCTACCCATAAGACAGGCCAGCCCAACAAGCATGAAGATCTTGACCAACGTGGTCAAGACTGTGACCATCCATGGTAGATGCAACCATGAAGTTACCTTCAATTCCCTTGATCATAACCCTGATTACAAGGTATTCAATATGTTGGCTGAGAAGATATTAAAAAAAAAAAAAATGAAATTTGCAAACAGGTAGAAAAATCCGCTAACGGTAAGAAGAGTCATAATAGTTTCAAACTTGCCAACTAAAAAGAAGATCAGACATTCCTGTCTGAAACCTCTGAGAACTGTCCTCTCCTTGCCTCTGACACTGTAGTCCTTTTCACAGTCAGCAAAACTCCCACGTTGTCAAAGGAGCAGTGGGACTGCAGAGTTCTTACAACAGCGTGCACTCAGGAACAATAGCATACGTTCGTGCTCATTAACGAGAGTGCAGGCGCCAGCAATAAAGTTAGAATCAGAGAATCATTGAGGTGGGAAAAGACCTCCAAGATCATCAAGTCCAACAGTTAACACACATCCCCACCATGCCCACTAAACCACGTCCCTCGGTGCCTTTTCTTGAAAACTGCAGGCACAGTGACTCCACCACTTCCCCGAGCAACCTGTTAGAGCATCACTCTTTCTGAGAAGAATATTTTCCTAACAAGTTATTAAATTACCTAAAGATCTGCTGAACATATTCATTTCATGGAGTAACCGCATCTTTATTTTAATCTAAGTCACCCAAACTAGAGTTTCTTTAGACAACACAGTGATTTATTTTGAATCAAAGCTCAGTGTTCCATCAGAAGAGCAGCAGCAACAAACAAGGCACAAATGCCACTAAAGAATTTAACCATAAGAGACAAGAAAGTCAACATCAGTTTTACCAGGTCATGACTTTTCAGAAGTTGTGACTTTGTGTTTGTTTTCCATTCATTAGAGGGACATGCTACTAGCAAAAACGTGGACAAATTATAGGTGGGTTCATAGCACAGGTCTCTGCCAGTGAACTTCTCCTTGGCTAACATTAGGTACTTAACAAACCCTATCACAACATCGTCACATTTGATTTAACTAGGTGACAGAGGCAGAAAACTCTTTGGCGTCAAGATTAATTATGACATAATAGAAAGTCCAGCAGCTTTCAGTCCTGTAAATAATAAATATTAATTCTCAAAGGCAATTTCAAAACATGCTTATTTTTTCAAGGGAGAGAATTGTTTATCCTCTCAATACCATGACTCAGCTACTCTGATTACTACCCAACTTTCCCCCCTTGTTCTCTTATAATGAGATTACAAAATAAAATGATTACAGCATATTGCAAATAACACATCAGCCTATAGATTCCCCCCCTTAGCCCTATTCCTCTTTTACCATACGTAATTACTGGCTAATTTAGACAGTAAACTCCAGTGTTTCTTTTCATTATGGTTACCCTATAACAGAGTTTGCATACTTTGCTGCAAATACACAGCACAGAAAATAATCTGAGCCCTTTATGAGAGGTGCTGTGCACAAGGGTGTGCTTGTGAGAACAAACTGAAAGCGGAGAGGCCGGTGTCATACCCTTCTTAAAAGGGTTCTATCCCCATTTTGGTTCATCATGACACTTCTAGTGCTGACTGGAGTATGGTGATCAGTGGCAAATAAATGGTAGTTATTATTTAAACAACTCTCTGGCCAGGGGACACATTCTCACGCAGGCAGACTTGGGAAGAGGTCGAAGGTGACTGATTTAAGAGAAGTCCAGGTGGTTGATTTGGTAATGGGATTTTTTTGTAAGCATGAGATTGACGTAAGAATAGTAATGTGTTTTCAAAATAATACATAATACTCTGTCTCTGTAAGGCCCCATCTGGGGTACTATGCTTAAGTCTGGTGCCTCCGGCACAAGAAAGATGTGGAGCTGTTGGAGAAGGCCCAGAGGAGGACCATGAAGATGGTCAGAGGGCTGGAGCACCTCTCTTATGAAGAAAGTTAAATGGGTTTGTTTAGCTTGAAGAAGAGAAGGCTACAGGGAAACCATACAGTGGCCTTTCAGCATCTAGAGGAGGCCTACAAGAAAGCTGGGGAGTGACCTTTAAAAGGTCCTTTGAAGAGACCTTTTCTACTTTTTCATCAGGGAGTGTAGTGATAGGTCAAGGGGAAAAGTTTCAAACTAAAAGAGGGAAGATTTAGATTAAACATTAGGAAGAAATTACTCTGAGTGATGAGGCTCTAAAACAGGCTGCCCAGAGAAGCTGTGGTTACCCCACAGGTGTTCAGGACCAGGTTGGATGGGGCCCTGGGCAACCTGATCAGGTGGGTGGCAACCAGCCAATGGCAGGGGCACTGGACCTATGTTCTTTACAATTTCTTTGTAACTCACAGCATACTTCATGGATCAGTGCTTAAAGTTTCTAAGACGAGCCTTTCCAGCTTGAGCCATGGTAGATCATCCTGAGCAATCATGCAGTTGAGGAGACAAGGACTGATGACATGAGTCAACCTGCATAACTGCCTTAAAACAGCAAACCATCAAACCATCTTCAGATGCAAAAATGCTTTCTATGGTTTGACGCTGGACCAGTAATGTTTGGATTCCAGAGATCACTCCTATGCAATCACTGCCTGACTCCCTTTGCTCTACTCTGTAGCTGCAAAACAAAATCCCGTTTCATATCTGCATTCAATTATCTATTCTCCCTTGTGATCCACAACTTGTGAGCAACCACTCACAAGTGTCACCATTCTTAGAGCGAGAAAGGGAGAAAAAGAGGAAAGATCCCTAACATGGCTCCACAAAATAACCTTGAATTTGCAGACAAACAGGTCAGATAGCTGCCACCGTTTGGCGAGAAGATAAATACCACCACCTTTAGGATCTCTAAACGCAGAAGTAACTCACAACAGCTCCTTCTTCTCTGCTTAAATAAGAGGACATCTGGACTTGCCTCTCTTGCAGAAACCATACAGAACACTCAATACACCAGCTGTAGAAATGCTGGCTGCCATCCTAAAACAGCACAAAAACCTGTCCTTGTGTAGAGAAGGTGTTTTAACACATATAGGAAAAAAATCCAGAGCTGGCAAGAGAAAAGTTATGGATGCAGCTAACTCAAAATATGCTGATGTGCCCTGAAAACCAGAGGCTGAAAATAGAACTTGCCAAAAAATCTTGCTTGACTCAGGACAGATTCATTGGCAGCTCGATGCAGAAGTTAAGACGGTGCACAAATGTCTTCACTTTTAAGACACTCTTGATTGTAGATGCTCGTTTTCTGCAAATTCCTGGCCAAATAAAAAAAATAAATCCCTCCACTTCTTTAAAAAAATGTAAATGCAGAAACAAATAAGGCTACGTTGTCAATCATGCCATAGTATCTCAACCTGAAGTTGGGATGCTTGAAGGAAGAGCAAAGACAGTTTCATCTTTTCTCTGTCCTATCTGAGCTGCAAAATAGGACATAGACAACCTGGACAATACATGACAGCAGTCATCAGCAGGTTTACAATGCTGCAGGAGAGTGTGGAGAGGGATCAACACTGCATTTCCATAGTTCATGCACTGTCAGGTGCCAGTGCTGGGTTCGAACACCTACCCAGGAAAGCTCTCATCAGTCACTTAACAGATGTTAAAGATTAATCTCATTTCGGAAAAGACAAATAGCCAAGAGCTGTCCTTAACAACAGTCGCAACTATACGTCTCTGCATCCTCCCACATCTCAAAGTGAAGATAAATCCTTCCTTAACATTCAGGTTTCAGCAGTCTGAGGAGCACTCCCAGAACTCAAGAAATGACACCAATGCTCACATTTTGGATGTGAGGATGGAGAACGTTCTCTCTAGTTACACACTCTACACTGCCAAACCCAAACCACGCTGATCATGTGGGAGAACACCTTCCTACTTTCTAGGGACCAGTTACATGGAGATGACATTTCTCAACGGAGACAACTGAGGAAGCTGAGAGCAGCAATTCTTTCAGCGCTCGAGAGATGAAAACAACAACCTAGCAAACCACCCATCCCAACACACAACATCAAGGTGCATTCAAACAAGTTGTCTTTTCAAGGGAAGTTTGCTACTCAAAACACTGCTGTGGTTATCTTGTTCACCAGCAGTAATGCAAGCTTTGAGATACAGAGAAAAAGAGCAAGATGGACCCTGGTGCACTCTAGAGGTGAACCCAGTCCAGTTAACTGAGCAAAAACCATGACATGAGTGAAATCACACTTAAAACTAACCCAGTGTTTCAACATCACTCAAGAAACTGGTTTGAGAAACCACAAAATATGCTAATAGCCCAGTAACGTTGTTCACTGATGTAAGATAGATGTTGTACTGAAAACTAAACCTCAGGTCACCCCAAGTAATGAAGTTGTGGCTTCGTATCATATTTGCTCACAACATAGGAAGCAGCTTTTTTTGGGTCACCACAGCATTCACATCACATGTTGACAGCCAGGACAGCCGCCAAAACACCTTATTTTCCCCTTCTACACACTCAGCAGAATCCTGTAGAGCACTGCTATGGCTGAGTAACCACAGTGCGGGATGAAGATATGGAAAAGTATGCTGGGAGGGGAGCAACCCAAGTCTACATCACTAGATCTATGCCCACGTATATGCCTTTAGACAAGCAGCGTCTCAAGTCCTTAGCAGCCCTAAAGACAAAACCAGTATCCAAATGTAAAATAGCTTTTTTGAGGTTGAGTGATAACACTTGAAAAGGACAGGCGTGAGGAAGAAATGTAAAAAGACTGAACAAGGACCAGGGCTCAACAGGGGAATCAACACATGGAAGTTACGCTTCGATTTGTTTAACCAAACCAAAGTAAAGAGTCACAGAACCACAGAGCATCCTGAGTTCAAAGAGATCCACAAGGATCACTGAGTCCAACTCCTGGCTCCACACAGGATCACCCAAAACCCAAACCCTATGTCTGAGAGCACTGTCCAAATGCTCCTAGAACTCCAGCAGCTTGAGGCCATGATCAATGCCCTGGGGAGTCTGTTCCATACCCACCGCTCTCTAGAGAAGAGCTTTTTCCTAATTCTCAGCTTGACCCTCCTGTGACGCAGCTCCATGCTGTTACCTCAGGCCCTGTCACTGTCACAGAGAGCAGAGCTCAGTGTTGCCCCTCCGCTCCCTGTGAGGAGCTGCAGGCCACCATGAGGCCACCCCTCAGCCTGCTCTGCTCTGGTCTGAGACCTCAGCCGCTCCTCATACACCTTGCCCTCCAGACCCTTCACCACCTTCATTCCTCTGGATGCTCTCTAATAGTTTTATGTCCTTTTTATATTGCAGTGCCCAAAACTGCACACAGTGCTAGAGGTGTGACCGCACCAGCAGAGTGAAATGGGACAATCACTATATTTATACACAGTTGCACACATGCATATGTATTCTTATGCATTAATATAAACTCAGTTTTTCCAGTCATCAGGACTCTATCTGAAACCACTGATGACCAGTCAGAGTCAAGGAGAAAGAAAACCACTCAATCACACAAGATTAGTCTGAATTCCAAAGCTGATGCTCACTGCTCCTAACCAAACACAAATCCAGGCACAGGCTTAGCTGCAGTTGATCTCTTCCTTGCATCACCTGGACAGCTGAGCCATGGGTCAAGGCCAGCTGAACAATATCCCCAGGGAGGACCTGCTGGAGTACTCAGTACGGAGTGGCTTCCCTGGGTCAGCAGCCTCTGGCAAACACTCGGACACGTAGAGGAAGAGAGCCTGGGCCAGGGAGCACGCTATGTTTTTGCTCCAAACTCTCCTCGCAGCAAAGCTGCCTTCACCAGTGCTCACTCTGTGCAGATCTCAAGCACAAAGAATCAAAGAGCGAAAAACAACTCAGCTGCCTTGTCTTAAAAAGTATAAGGAGGTGAAAAACAGCAAAGCTGAGAAGGCAAATATGGCCTCTCTGCTGCAGAAGATGTCTGTGCATAGCTTTGCTCTTAGATGACCAAACACTAGACTACCTAATAACGAGGCTTTCAAGAGCATCCCATGCCCAACCCTCCCCAAACAGTCATCCACTCTCCTCATTACACTGGCACCAGACCCATGGAATGCGAGATGTCCCATCTCTGGAGGCATTCAAGGCCAGGATGGATGGGATCCTAGGCAGCCTGATTGAGCGGCTGGCAACCCTGCCCATGGCAGGGAGGTTGGAAGTAGATGATCTTTAAGGTCTATGAATGCATGGAAGAAGCAGGAAGAGGGCAGTCAACAAGTGTCCAAGAGCATGAAGACAAAACTGGGTGCGAAGTTGGACGGGTCAGTGAATCAGTAGAAGCCAACATGCTGCCAACACCAGCCAGGGACCATCACCAAGAACAAATCTCTGTAAGTTTGAAGAGACCTTCATCACATTTTATGTTCTCCATAATTCACACCACCAACTGCCAACCAGCACCACCCCTGCATGAGCTGGGCAAGTTAAAATAAAGATGCACTAAGATATGGAGATACCACATCACTTAATCCACCTCCCACCACTAAAAATTTCTGTCCCACCATTTGCTTAACTGTAGCAACTCCAAAGTGGTTTCCAACACACTGGTCTAGGTAGTTCCTAGAGGCTACATTCCCACACAGCCAATCCTTTATACCACGCAGAAGAAACAGCACGTCAAAGCAAGAGTTGGAAAACTATAAAGCTGAGAAAAGACACGCTCAGCAAAATTTGCTTTAAGGCATGACTAGCTAGCACTGGAAGTCAAATACTGTAGTTTTTGGCTAGTTGGCATGGAGAAAGATAAATTATGTCAATCCTCTCCAATCAAACATGGCGTTGAGGTTTATGCAGGGGAGCAGTGATGCCACTGATGCTCTTTACACATACTGTTACAAGGAGATTCAGGGGCAATAAGCAGTGCCATTTATGGAAATCTCATCCAGAGCAAAAATGGCATCCGTCCAACTGATTCAACATCATTGCTGCTGCAGGTAGCACCAGAGCCTGCAGGAATTACTATGCAAAGCACTGCTCTCTCTCCAAACATGAGCCTTGCAGGTGATGAACCACAGCTGCTACTTCAAGGAACATTAAGGACAAGCCATGTAAATCCACAGCTGCTTCATACACCTTCAAGTGTGGTGGTAAACCATACTAAGGGAAAACTAAAAAGAACAGTTCCAGGAAAAGCCAAAAGAGCTTTGCTTCTGCTCTCTTGGCCAAAAACAGAGTTGCCACTTGAGAATCTGCTGCTGAAGCAGATGGTAAATCCCCTGGGAGGTAACCTGTGCATCACAGAATCACAGAATTATTTAAATTTGGAAAAGATCATTAAGATCATCTAGTCCAACCAAAGCATGCTTCACTGCCAGGACCAGTCCTCTGAGCATCCAGGAGATGGAAGACCAGCAGTCCTCTGCCTGCTTTTCACGCTGCATGGGGGCCAAGCCAGGCTTTTCTCTCTTTGGCAAGAGTTTCTAAGAAGAGGAATGCCAAGTCAAACCCAAAGATCTACAAAACAATGTGATTCTCAGCGATTTCAGGGAATTTTCAGCACCCATGTTTCAAAACACTGCCATCATCCAGACTTCATTTTTTCTGTATACAGCTAGCTCTAGACATCAAAGACATGAAACCATCAAATGACAAGCACAGCGACAACAGCAGGGAACATGAAAATACGGCTACAGCTGAGACACCTCCAAGATAGAGTTGCTCCCTATATGAGTCAAGCTAAAGCATGACACATAGGGACTCCTTCCCCAGCCTTGCCATCATATCTGAACATAGAAAGGAACGTATCACCAAATCTTGCTCACTAGCTTTCCGTAGGATGGTTGTGTACTGTCTGGCTTGGCATAAAAATCAAGGATGTGGGAGTGAAAAAAGACAACCAGCCAGACCACCAGCTATGCCTGAGTAGGTAAACAGGTGGCTTTTTAAGAGAGTTAGGTAAGTGGTATTTCTAATCATGTTAGCAGAGACACTTAAAACAATAACTCCTGGTAGGGCTCTACTGTGGGGAGAACTTAGAAAGAATGAAAGGCCTGTGCAGGAAAGCTTTGTTTTGGAGGAGGAGGAGCTGAAAACCAGGCAGACTGATTTAGTGGTTGGCAAGCCTGCCCACAGCAGGGGTTTGGAGCTTGATTACCTTTACAGTTCCTTCCAAACTAAGCCATTCTATGATTCTGTAAACCAGTTAAAACTCAATTACTCTTTTTTAAAAATGGGCACATGAAGCTGTAAAGGTGTTGCAGGGCTTAAAGTCTTCAAATTAGCAGAGGTGCATAAGTAGACGGCTATCACTGGTTGCAAGGTATCTGTGATGGGAAATGGGACTCGTGTTTCTTTTAACTGTGCAGTTTTCTTTAGGACTCTGATCCGGCCATGGGAGGAACACTCTGGCCACAACCCAGTTAAGCATTTCAGTTTACATTTAATTTGACAGAACATGAAGAGCCCTGTTGAATCGGTATCTTTGCACTTCTCACCAGCAGGTTGTTTCTTGCTTGCTTACACACACATACACACAAGCCCACCTTCCAAGAACTTCCATTTCTATCTTTATTTCTAAGATCTCTCCTCCTTGAAACACAACTCCTGGCTACAAATGCACCCGATTATCCTCACAGAAAAAAAATACTGACGCATCCTGAAGAAGCAGGTCCTGCATCCACCATCTACCAAACCAGATAGCTAAGATGCAACTGAGAACTGTGCCTCGTGGCTCTCTGGTTTTATTTGCAGACACTCAGACGATGCAAGATGAGCATTAGCCAGATAAATGGTGGATTCCTCAACATATTCTTATACCTTGCACCAGCTATTTAGCAGGCAATATTTCCTAATTTACTGCATTACAAAGAAAATGCAGTACCCATTTATCAGAAAGGCCTCTTTCTTAACATACTACACGCTGCTTTGCTCAATTAAAGCCAACAAGGAAGCCCATCTTCACACACTGCATTTAGCTCCATTACTGCTTTAGTTATTATTTGCTGAATACAGCAGTATTTTTGAAGTATTAATAAATGCTTCTGCAATGCAAAATTATCTTAAAAATGGATGTAGTTCCCCCAGAAAGAAAAAAAAAAAAAAACCAGACAGACAAAATCGCAGTAATGATTTGTATCTGCCCAGAGCAGCAATCCCAGCCTTTGGTAACCTCTGTGCAAACAGACCAAGCCAATTACACGCTGTGACAGCAGGCTTTCCCCTCCTGCATCAGCTCCTGGTTGCTGGCTGTGAAAAACATCGAAAGGTCGTGAAACAAATATCCATGTTACCACACACTTCAGGCTACAGACAACCGACCTAGAGGTTTAATCAAGATTTAGATCAAATTGTGCCAGGTGTTTTGGAAACATCGATCTTATTGAGTTGTTACAGGATGTAAATCCCAAACACATTCCCATTTAACCTATGAAAATCACTACAAGGGAACACAACTCAACCCTTTCCACTCCTTCCCCTTGTTTACCACAGTCTTCATGAGAAGATGAGTGCCAATCCAGGTGTAGGTACCGCACTTCCTCCTTCAGTATATTCCACGTGGGACATCCTCAGTGTCCTCCTGGAAATGTAAAACTAGCCCATGGGGCAGATGGACATTTTTACAATACGTCTAACAGGCGACAGAATAAATGTAATCAGCTTGCAGGAGACCAACAGACAGAACAAGGCAGTGTGCAGCCTCCCAGCTTGGTTTGTGCCACCCATGATGTCCTAAGGTGCATTTTTTGGTTGAGCAATGCCATGTTATTGAGCAATAACCATCTGGTTGTAAGGACTCTTTTTTCTGCTGAGCATCCCAAAGCACCTTTAATTTACTGCCCTTTTAGGAAGGCAAACATGCAGCAGGGACTACGATTGGGGAATACGTGTCTTCTAAGCACAGGTGCCTTTAGCTGTGAGCCTCTTCTGTTCCAGGAGCAGAAAGTTAGGAAGAGTGTGATGAAAAGCACGTACCAGACCACTGGGTTTCTGAATTTTAGAGATGCACTTAAGTCTGTATTTCAGTGCTCACATTCTCATCATCCCTGTTCACTGCTGGGCACTGCTAAGAGCAACTAAAACCCAAGTGATTCTCCACTGGGAGAAAGAAATACAGGACCGTGCTCTTAGATGGCCTGAAGCTTCACACTGCCTCTCCTAACGAACAAGATCTACAAAAATCAGCTCATCCTACCAGTACTCCAAGGGTCTGGTAACTCCAAATCCCATCTGCTACCGAAATGAGGAAGCTATTCCCTCCTCATAAATGTTTACAAGGAGAAATGCTACCTCAACCACCCAGCTCACCCAAGTGCTTTGAGTCTTCTCCAATCTGTTCTCTTAGGAGCTTTCCCAAGCAGAGCAAAACAGCAGACTCAGAGAGGAAAGATCCACCTGGAAAGCAAATGTTGCACAAAGCATCCCCCTAAAAGCATCCTGGGATGAAAGTGCCTGAGGGTGATGCTGTCCACCTGTGCTCACCACTAAGGATCTGGAGCATCAAACACAGCATGTGATATGCCAGATGGAAGCACAGTAAAATTCAGTGAGAAAGGAAGTTGGCAGAACCACATGCCAAAACCTCAGTGGCAAGAGGTGGACAAAGTCATCATGGATTTCACCACCTATATGCTGATATAGACATAAAGGTGAAAATGTTAAAGGCCATCTACCCTCCAGCAGTTCCATCATCTCCTTGGGATCAAGAAGGTGACATCGTTTTCTAAAATCCAAAGCTAAGGTCGCCATGTAAGTGTTACACTCTTAGGTTTCCTTCCTCCCCCCACTCTTCTTTCTTTTTCGTCTGAACCACTCAGCCACGAACAGAAATAATTTGTCTGCACTGATAGAGGAATTGCTACTGACTGTTTAGGTGAGATTAATTTCAGGATTGAGGCCAGAGAGGAAACTGGTGGAAGAAATCCTTCATGACTGCGTGATGAGGTTGTAGTCCTATGAGTAATTGTGAGTTACGTGCCCAGCACCTTGGGCGTGGATGACACTCATTCCTTCCCTGCCTTTCAAAAAGGAAAATGTCATCCAAGCACACAAATACAATGTTTATTTAAAAAAAAAAAAAAAAGAGTTGGAGGCACAGATTTCTGCTTGCTTGTATGATGTCCAATACAGCTGCTGTCTAGAGGAGTTTGCCTGGTGGGTTTTCCAGGAGCATCCTTGAGCTACAACACAAACCACGCCTGTCAGATGTTCACCATCCCCCCAGAACCTAAATAGCCTCTGGGGTGGAAACCAGGACAGTGCCAAGATGAATCAGTTATCAAAGCCACTGCCTTGTACACCTGTATTACTAACACTGTCCTTGATTAGTAAAGCAGGAGAGATTTGAGACATTCGCTTCAAACCATGTTACCTCCCTGGTCCTCATTTCTACCCTATCCATTTGTCTGTGCATTTATCTTCACAACACACCCATGATGCTGATAAAGGTCAATATTCATGTTGCACAAGTAACGCATCACCAAAGTTGCAACAGAAAGGTTATGGGATGCAGAAAAATCAGCCCAGTCTTCCTTGCTCCAACGTTCACATCCTCACTGCTGAGCCAGCTCTTGTTTTCATGCACAGTCCTAAATGCATTGCAAGGACCAGCTGTCTGCAGTGATGCCCCACTCCTTCCAGCTTGAAAGTAGACTGCAACCGGCTTCCCCTTTTGAGCAACAAAACACTTGCACAAAGAGATTACGTGATGTTTTAATGTTCTCAAAGCTCAGCTGCATGGAAACTAGAGGGGAGGAAGAAGGGCCCTTTTCTGAAGATATCCTGACTCCATCTGGACCCATCACCTTCCATTACTCAATTGCCCTTGTGGGAATTTTCCGTGCCTTCCCCTATGCCATGCTCAGGCCTGAGATGCAAAAATAGCTTACGACAGTTCCTGCTGGCATGACATCGACTCTGTTTCTCCTAGAGGATGATTTAGCAGATGGGTGAAGAGGAAGATGGCTGTACAAGAGAGCTGGACAACTGGAGTCTTTCCAATTCAGTAACTACAGTCCAAAAGACCAAAGACACAGAGATTCTTCAGGGTCAGAACCTCTTTCTGAGGGTAAAAATGGGGTCAAGGAAGATATGTGCTGCCTGTTGCATGCGGTTTTGAAAGGGTGGGCAGGCTAATTTATGTCTGCATGGGTGGTTTTACTATTCCCCGAAGTCTTGCTTTGCTTGCTTATTCCCCAGTCAACCCACTGTATTACTCCAGCAAAATAACCAAAATACCAAGGAGCTTTTGAAGTTAATATGATGTGCTCACAAGCATCTTCCATCATGCAGAACTAAAATTAAAACATACACTTGGCCTCGCCTCACTCCCTGAAATTCATCGTGCGGAAACTTCCCTGCGTCATGTCAACAGATTCCTGACAGCAGAAAGAGCGAATGGAAGCTGCAAGCACAGCAGAAGGAGGATTGCCCTGCCAATAGCAGACTCTGATGCAAGGTCCAACCTCCACCACCATGCCCATCCTAGCAGAACAGTTGACAAACTCATTGCTAGAGTTAAAAGCCTTTCTGGATATATCCACAGCAAGCAATACATGCTGAAAGATTTCACCTACAGAACCCTGGATTTGCCTCAAGTGCTATGGTAGGGAGATACCCTGTCCACCAACAGTGGTTAGCATCTCTTAAAAAGGATGAGGATGGCCGAGGATGGACATCTCTGAAGCATACTGTAATGGAATGGCAAATTTTTCACAGAAGGGCTTCAAAGCTAGACGACAGCCATCCCAGGCTCAGCCTAAATATGCTGCTTGAGACAACACAGCTGCCTTTAAGAGCACTCTTCCTCAATGCATGGAGATGGTCATCTTCCAACAAGGACATGGGATGTGACAACGAGAAGACAGGTTTGACAATATCCAAGTGGCAAACGGCAACTTTCAGAAAAAAACACTGCTGCAGGTCTCATACAAAATGGCTCACATTCTAGCTTTGCCACCGTGCTGCCATAGGAAAAGTAAAACTGGAAGTCTGGAGAAAAATGGAAAAAAATAATCAGTATAAAGCTAAGAGAGCAGGTGGGAGCAAATGCAGTGTTTAATAGCTAAAACACCATGACACGTGACAAGGTTTGGCATCCTTTAGTAAAAAGAACTGCTGGGAACCATCTGTGAAAGCATCTCTGCCTCCATGCATATCACTAACTCCTCACCCTACAGAGAGCTATTGGGCCAACACATAACACATCCGTACCAGAGCAGAGCAAAATCCCGGTGCCTATGCTACGCTCAGCCTTAGAACTGCTCCACTCCAGCTGAGATGAGCAGATCTGTAAGAGAGACCAATGGGACAACCCTCAAGACAGTCAGTGCTCAACTGTGAAAATCCCATTAAACAATCAGGCATCACTACGGCAAGCCAAGCCATTTCCAAGTTCTTGCTGCAATCCTTAATATTTTTCATTATTATGATGATTATTATTATTATTACATACAAATGATCTCTTTCTCCATGTGTGTGACAATTTCTCTACATCTCGTTACATCAGGACCACAGAAAGAAAACTGTGACCATCTTAAGACACTGCCTGGCTCAGCAAACACAGCTGCCTGCACTTAGGATGCATATTTCGGGGTTGAAATTGAGATGCAAACTGCTGCTAAAATAACCACCATGGAGGAGTGGTTGCTTTTACTTCTGAAATAGGGAGACACTTTCCATTTCTTCCTTCCCTGCCTTCCAATTGATTTCTCCAGCCTATAGAAGGGAAAAGGAATTCAATAACTGTGAGGGAGAATCATCTTCTCCCCATCATGAAAATGCACATGTGCATCCCACTGCAGCTGGGTGAGCCACCAGTATCAAGCTAACCCCACCAGCATAGTTCTTTGTGACACGTCTATAGGAAAGTGAAAAGAAGCATGAGGATCAAGAACTAGGAATTTAAGCTGCAGGGCTGTCCTGGCTGTGATGAATGGATGTTTTCCTCTATTCCACCACAAAATCCAATGGAGCATACAAGGAGCCCCCATGCCAAATGCAAGGGTCCTCATCATGTGTGTAGAGGACGCCGTGGGAGGAGAAATGAGAAACCTGACATCTCCTGCATGGAACTGGTGTTCCATTCAGTCATCAATGTGATGGAGATTAAATTATACCTAGGAAAAAAGTAAAGACAACACTCCCTAGTGATGGCACAATAGTTTGTATTATACATTGGCTCGTTTGCTTCATGAGCTCTTAACTTCTGGAATGCAACTCTAGAAAAATTTATAATTTACTGGTGTATTTTTTCCATTGGTTTCAGTTTCACAGCATTCTTAGGGTGGTGCCAAAACACCCACCCAAATCATAGTGGAGATCAGTAAGGATCATGCACAGAGGCACCAGAAGACGTTTTTCTGGTGCAGGAGGTCAGATCCATACAAGAGGTAATGGCTTTAAATTGTGCCAGGTGAGGTTCAGGTTGGGTATTAGGAAAAATTTCTTCTCAGAAAGAGTGGTGAGGTATTGGCACAGCCTGCCCAGGGAGGTGGTGGAGTCACCACCGCTGAAGGTATTCAAGAAATATGGAGATATGGCACTGGGGCACATGGTTTAGTGGGCATGGTGGGGTTGATGGTTGGACTAGATGATCTTAGAGGTCTTTTCCAGCCTTCATGATTCTATGATCCAAAAATAGCCTCTTACTGTGCTATGGAAGCCCTCCCACAGCAGCACCACCAGGTGTCACAACATGACCCTTCTACAAAACTGTAAAAATTCTTTGCAAAATGACTCGATCTCGTTGATACAGCAGGTCCCACACTGCTGCTGGATGGTGTTCACATATTCCAGCCCCCACGGCACATTTCCAGCATTGGCTGTTCTCTCTGTTATGATTTCTCCTCACCTTGATACAGCTGGCAGCAACACAAGCAGGATCCAGAGCTTCAGACCAGGGGAAGACAGCTCTCAAAGACAAAGATACCACTTCATTGCAGCAAGATCTACAGAGTTGGTTCTCTGATGCTTCTAATGCCTCTGATGTCACATATAAATTTAAAAATGTATACAGAGTTCAACATCCTCTCCCAGTTGAAATGCATCGTCTCCCATGCCACATCCCCTCTTTCACGCAAACCCAACTTAACACAATGAAGCAGGACAGAAAGCTCCCATCTTTTACAGGATCAACTACATTTCAGCTGCTGGGCAAGATGAAGAAACTCCAGCTCAACAGGAAGGCTGACCAAAAGCACATTACCACCTCCAAGCCTTGTTCAGACTTGCACAAGAATCACAGAATCGTTAAGAGCTGGAAGACTTTGCCAAGGAGGAACAGCCCCTTCCCAAAAGGCATCAAGCCCTGATACAGCTCTACAAGAGCGTCAGATAATATCAGCAACAACAATGATAAATAAATAAATAAATCCAGACTTATTTTTTAAATTAACTCTAGATTCGTTTTACATTTCAGTCTTTTGTCTTCACCTTTGCAGCTGGAAAAACCCACATCTTCATGAAAGGCACTGGGGCACACGGCTTCATTTCCAGCTTTGTTATCTGAAATTCTTAAAAGTTGGGGCAGAAAAGAGGGAGAAGATGACATAGCTCTCAGCAAGTGGCTTCAGGATGTGAAAGGCATTTGTTTCCATTGCTTACATTTCAAATGCAAACTCAGAAGCTGACAAAATCTTTGGAGGTACCTTGAAACACCTCCCTGTCGCAATTGCTCACTGCAAAGGAAAGGCAGCTTAAAACTGGCATTTAGTAGAGACTGCTGGATAATCGGCCATCTTCCACAGAAAAATCAGTCGTTCCTAATTTTGTGCTTTTATTTTCTATTAAATGACACCCAAAACAAGAAACAGATTTATTAGCTGATTCCTCTGGATCCACTCCATAAATCCCCAGTAAGGTTTCAGAGCATCTTTAGGTGGTATCAAAGAGCATGACAGTGTTTTTCCAGGAGAAATTCAGGAACTTTTAGCTTGTGACTGTTGATTTTTTAACAACATGGATCAGGAATTGAAAACTAATCAGTTTATCAGTAGTTTTCTCAAGGACAGAATGAGATGGAGAACAACCTGAGTACAGGTTCAAGGCACCAGAAGCTACAGCTGCACACCTGACTCAAGCCAGTGCTACATGCCCCAGATCTTTTGTTTCCTAACCTAAATCTGCCAGAAAGGTGCTGAACTTCATAAAGTGCTTTGAGATCTCTGGCTGTGCTACATGTGTGACTACCTGGAGTGCAGGTAACCCAAAGCAAATCACTACAGTGAGCTAATGGCACAGCCTATCTGAAAATAGACAGAAATCCCCACCAAAAACATCTAAGTCGTCACGATAGAAAAATAAATCCCAGCAGATTGTTGCTAGCATTATATGAATCATCATGTTGTTATAGCAACTTCATATCTGCATCGAATCTAAAAACCAAGCACAGCTGAAATAATGTAACAGCATTAAGTAAAAATGATATATAACAAGATAAAAATGGATCGGCTCGATCTCAGAGGAGCACCCACACTTCTTTCTCACCCTCTTCCCTCCCTTTGAAAACATTGCTTTCCTGTATTTAAACAAAGATAAGAGACTCGGAGCTTATGGAGGAGAAGCAGAGCACTAACAAGCTCTGGAAATTTAAGGAGAATTTTTGAAATGAAAACCCTCCTTTAAATTAAACCCAGTGCAACTCTCAGTTATGACCACCAGAACAGTCCCAGCCAACTGATGCCGCTGTTCTATGTACTGCAAAATCCACTGCTTCAAATGCAAATACACACTGCCATCCCTGCCTGTTCAGGAGCACAAAGCACAGGGATCCTGAGCAGAACTGAAGCAAGATACGAGATGCATAAGGTGTATTTCTTAAAAACTGTGAGTGTATGTGGTTATTTTATAATCAAAAGTGAAAAGCGTCAACAAAGTTCTGCAATGTGCCATGCAAGGGCTTTAACTCACCATTATGGCACCACAAGCGTCTCTGAAACCACTGTTTTGTCTCAATTAGTGCCAAGGATGCAAAGGAAGCACCACAGGGCACAGATCTGCTCCTCCTCCCTAAGGATGCTGCCATTCTCTCAAAAGTTTGAAAGGGGGGAGGGGGAAGGGGGGGGGGGAAGAAAGGGGTAATAGCTGGGAGATTTGCAAATTTTGCTCTTGAGGATTCAAGTGAATTAGAAACAAACAAAAACAACCCTGAAGCTCTAGTCCCAGCAAAGACCCATTAGTCTCAACGTGCGCACTAAAACATTTCCTGTAACTCAATTAATTAAAAGCTAATAAAAAGAAACAGTCTAACTACTTCTTTCAGAGTTCATGACAGCATAAGCATCACTCTGCCCCAGACAGAACTGTCTTCTTTCTTCTTCTTTATTTTTTTTAAATGCATTTATTCATTAAAGTTTCCTCGTAGGCTGTGTAATGAGTCACTTCTCCCTGCTTCTCTAGACAGTGCAAAGGATTGGAAAGCTAGGGGATTTAAAGAAGACTGAGGCACTTGCAAAGCCTATTGGAAAAGCTTCCAATGGAGCCACAGCTTCAAAATCCCCCTTAGATGCATGGGCTCCAAAACCTCTTCAATATCACCACAGCTATCCCAGGGCTTGAGCCTGGCTGTTATCTTGCTCGCACTCAGCACAAAAACTGCTTCCTCTCCTCTACCCAAAAATAACTCATCAAGCTTGTTTTCCTCTCCAGAAAAGTCTGGGAGGAGAAATACAGAGCTCAGAGAGCAAGCAGGATGGATGCTACTCCTCCCATGGATTTGGTAGCTCATGAATGCAATGCGACTACTTCTGCACCAATGAAATACAGAAAAGGAGATCACAGAAGATGGTATTTTCAACAGCTTGAAGCATTTTGTCTCTTACCCTTGCAGTCAGCAGCTGCGAGTCCCAAAAGTGCATGAAGGTGGGTGGAAAGAATGGGTGGAAAGAAGGGTGCAAGCAACTATTTTGCTGGTGGCTTCCTGGCGGGGAGGAAGAGTCCATCAGATCAGTACAGTCAAGCTAAATGAAGAGCCCAAGATAGAAACTCTCCATCATCACCAAATGGTGACGTAGCGTGCCCATGCTGGTACATCCTAGCCCAGTTCCACCGTTGCTCTCAGGAACCCCCAAACTTTACAGGACTTCCAGACTGGAAGAACTTCCAATACTCCAAGGCCAAGGTCAAAGGAAGCTTTGAAGAAGCAAACCCAATAATCAACACAGAGGTGTGACACCAGTCTGGATAACAGGAATAGCAGGCATGCCAGCAAATTCTTAATTACTGTTGAGTGCTAATAACTCAGGGCCAGGCTAACATCCACCTTGAAACCAACAGGAGAGACTACTCTAGCAAAATCCAGACCCATGTGGGGCTGAGCTCACCAGCCCCATGGAGCTCAGAATGACAAAATTATAAGCTAATCGATGAAATACTCAGTTTGCCATCTGAATGTATCCTTAGAGATGGCAAGAGCAGAGAGGTTACTGCACAGCCCCACCATGATTTTATTTATGTAGACCTGGACCTACCAACCAGTTCTTTTGAATGAGCACATGCACAGCACTTGCTTCCTTGTATCCTTTGCAAGGATGGCTTGCAAAAGCCCCAGGATGTCATGTACAGTACAACGCACTATCCAACTTAATGTCCTCAAAAACCACCTGTTAGCTACCATATGCTAAGAAGACAGAAGGTAACAGCTCTTCAAGCTCTTGCTTCCCATTTGTTCAGTCGTTAGGGACAAAAGACCCTGATTTTTAGAGATCCCCACCACTTCTGCAATAAAAACAAATAAGAATAAGAACAAATCATTGTCAAAATAGCACATCCTGAGCTCAGCTCCACTACCAGCAGGGCTTTCCATTAACGGTTCAGTCTTATCCCTGTGCTGTGGTGGAGGACCTGGAGTTGCTGTGCTGATGTCCATAATCATCCGTCATGGCAGAGATCTTCCACCTTACCTAGAATCATAGAACAGCTGAGGATGGAAGGGACCTTAACGATCACAAAATCACAGAACCATAGAATGGTGTAGGTAGGAAGGGTCCTTCAAGATCATCTGCTTTCAACCCCCGGCTGTGGGTAGGGCTGCCACCCACCAGACAGGATTCCCAAGTCCCCATCCAAACTGGCCTTGAACGCCTCCAGAGATGGAGCATCCGCAGCTTATCTTTGCAGACTCTTCCAGTACCTCAGCATCCTCTAAGTAAAGAATTTCTTCCTAATATCTAACCTGAATTTGTCTTTAAACTAAAAGCCACTCCCCCTTGTCCTATCACTATTAAGATTATGTAATAAGTCAGCCTCCCTAGGAACAAGAAGCAACATGGTGTCTTTCACTTTCCTAGCACTTATTCTATCGGGGGGGGGGGGGGATCACAAAAGATAAAATCCAAAGAAACCAATTGAAAACAGAACCTAGGAATATAGGAAAACTTTTTTTTCTTCCACCTAGACTCCTTCCAAAGGGTTCACATGCCAATCTAATAATAAAACTGTCATAAGGGTGATTTGATTTTAGTTTTCAAGCTGAAGGTTGCTAAGGGAGGCTGTTCCCAGCAGCAGCACTGCGCAGCATTTGTAAAAGGCCTTTGCAGCACCAGACACTGATTTCTGAGTAGGAAGAATTTCACAATTTTCTTGAAAAGCCCCAGAAAAGCTGCAGTCCTGGAAAGAGATGGAAAAAAATAAAAGGGGCTATAATTTAGAAAGTTGTAGAAGTGTGGATGCAGAAAAGTAGAGGTTTGGGCATGCCATCAGGCAACCTCAGCTCTGCAAGTTGACGCACATCAGCTGAGCTCCAGTTGCTGTATTTGCTCAGACGTGGGAGAAGTTAAAGACGATGCAGTGATCTCACACACTGCATAAGCAAAGAGCAGAAAATAGGAACAGTTATTGTAATGCCTTTACAGCAGCGCATTCAGCTGCGGGAAACTTGGTGCATCTAAATCCTGAGTTTGCCATAAAAATGAAGCATCCCTTCCCAAGTGGCTTACCTGGCACGGGACAAGCTTCTTAGAATAAATAAGGTATACATACAGGGAGTTGCACAAATCTGGTCAAATACAAATGACACCCTTAAAAGCAGCAAACAAGCAAACATAGCAGATATTTTCTGTATAAAATGGTGAGATTTAGGAGCCTGTTACAACCTGCAGGATTTACAGGGTAAATACAATAAGGAGGTTTACCAAGGACTTAACACAAGGACATAGCCATGAAGGAACAGGAGAGGGAGATGGAGTAGCTATTTACCTTTGCACACTGCACTGAAGATTATTGAATAGAGATTTATAAAAGGCTTAATTCATGTAGTCAATGCTTCCAGCCGTTAGGTGCTTTAATTCTTTGCAGGTTAAGCAAAGCAGAGTTGGTAGATGAGATATATGGATAGAGGTGAATACTTAGGGAGAAAACAAGCTGTTATTCTGTCGGCACATGTCTATATGAGGTTATGTCAATACAGATATACAACTGCACTATTTAAAGGAGAATGCCATATATTAACAATGACAAACATAAAGTGAAGACTAGCAAACAGTCCCCAGCACAAAGAAGGGAAAACAGAGGCAAAAACTGAGGCTGTACCCTGATTCTGGAGGGACTTCTGGGCTCCACATTCCCACTTCTAACTTCACCATCACTTAACACACTTATCATCACTTAGAGAATTACAGAACCATTAAGGTTGGAAAAAAACACTGGGATCATGTAGTCCAACCATCAAACCATCCCCACCATACTCACTAATCCATGTCACTCAGTGTCACACCTACTCTTTTCTTGAACACCTCCAGGGACGGTGATTCCACCACCTACCTCAGCAGGTTGCTCCAACAGCCCACCACTTTTTCCGAGAGGAAATTTTTCCAAATATCCAACTTGACTTAATGGGATGTCATAATTCCCATAATTAATGTAAGGTGCTTAAAAACATACATGCATCAGAGCTGTTGGAGCAGGACCAGAGGAGGGCCATGAAGATGGCTGGAGCACCTCTCCCATGATGAAAGGCTGAGGGAGTTGGGATTATTTAGCTTGGAGAAGAGAAGGCTCCAGGGAGACTTCACTGTGATCTTCCAATACTTGAAAAGAGCTTACAAGCATGAGGGGGAACAAATTTTTACACAGGTAGATAGGTTTAGGACAAGGGGGAATGAATTTAAACTGAAAGAGGGGAGGGTTTAGGTTAGATGTTAAGAAGAAATTCTTCCTCAGAAGGTGGTGAGGCACTGGAACACGCTGCCCAGAGAAGCTGAGGACACCCCATCCCTGGAGGCGTTTAAGGCCAGTTCCTGGGCAGTCTGATGTAGTGGCTAGCAATCCTGCCCAAGGCAAGGGCATTGGAACTAGATGATCTATAAGATCCCACCCAACCCAAGCCATTCTATCACTCTATTGTAAAACCTGGCAATAGCTGTTAGGGAAAACAAGTTATTGTGAAAAAGAAGGAAATCAAAAACAACGCTGTTATTTACATATTCCCCGTTTGACTGTTGTGGCTGTTTCTCACACACTACCAATGAGCTCTGCTCCAGAACTGGACCTCCTTTTCTACTGCAAATTGACAACAAGAAATGCTATTTTTACAGGAATACAGCCAATTACAGTGGAACCAATAAACCAGAAAGCCAAATCCATTGTGGCTTTCTGTTTGTAAAGTTTTCAGGGTATGTTTGTCTCTCTGTCTCCAAAGCACCATGGTTTCTCTCAGTTCTACCCAAGCGAGCTGCAGTAATTAACTCTCCTGCAGAACGCACTCGTCAGGGTCCAGGGCTCAGGTGCTTCATTCAGAAAAAAGGATGGAACTGATGGGGTTAAGCTGAGCCCATAATGGCTAGGAAATGGCAAAATAAATTTAATTTACTGCTGCTCTATTTCACGCAATTCCCCTGTTGCTACTTTAACTCGTCAATGAAGAAAAAACAACAGTATTATGTGTGCATGTATATATATATATATGCATACTTTTTTTAAAAAAACCCTATGCTACACTGTTGTAGTTGTACAAAAATAAACCTTTTCACTTCACGAAGACTCAAGACCTAGATATTACCTACAAGGCCTGATCAGATCAAGGAGATGATTTTCAAAGGCTATCAGATCACAGTGCCATCAGCAGCAACACTAGCCAAGAAAAAGGTCAGTACCTAGTTTCTACCATGGAAAGACTTTTCCCTCCCTTTAGCTACAAGGATATATCTTATTTTCTAGGTTCGTTATTGATATGCTGTCTATATGGCTGAAGGAAATCTGGCTGATGACACAAGATTCTTCAGTTCACCGGAGCATCAGCTTTACATGGAAAGCAGGGTAACCAAGATGTGCTGAACACAACCTGGTGTATGGCTAGGAATCAATGAAAACAGAATACCACACAGCTGTGTGTACGAGATTGATACAAAGATATTAGGCAACACCCTCTAACCTACTCAGCACAGCCATACCCACTGAGATGCTGCTTCTTTAGAAATACCAAGAGCCTGCAGGCAAGATCTCCTCCAGGCAAGTTCACAGCCATGATTTTCTGTGATGCTAAAGCTTTTGGTCTAAATTTAAACCATGATGGAAGTTATACACAGGTGCAATCTTAAAAGATGAGAAGGGAAATCAGTTTGAGTCCACTGTTTAGATGCACAAATGGGATGCTGGAGATGGGAAACTTCAACAGATCCAGCTGAGGTCTTGCTTATCTTTCACAGATAAACGAATGTGGCAATTGTCTGGATTTCAAGAAGTGTATAGATGTGGCACTCAGGGACACGGTTTAGAGGGCAATATTGGTGGTAGGTGGAAGGTTGGACTAGACGATCTTAGAGGTCTTTTCCAAACTTACTGATTCTATGATATGAGAAAAAAACTGTGCCATGGAGCACTGAATCCTTTGCCAACAGAAATTTTGCCAGAAAATGCAAATAACTCTAAAAGAAAGCTTTGTCAGCAAATGAGCATTTGTCTAAATGTCCACACACCCCATATTTTTTCCTGAAAATTCTTTACCAGCAACGATTCTGAGTCCAATAACATCATGAAATCAAAAATAAACAGAGACTGAGATGTACTAATTACAACACCAGCTATCAGGAACACATCATCCAAGACATATTATTACATTAATTGAACTACTTTGCTACAAGCAGACCATATTACCGCAAAAGACCTCACCATTAGACCAAGGCTTCAGGGCCAGCCCATCAACATCTGCCCAGCCTTCACATCTCACTCTGCTCCCAACACTCCTCCTTCTCCAGTGCTCCATTAATAAGATCAGGGACATCCTTCCCAGCGGTATCAATGCCTTGTCAGCTGAAATTCAGATCAATCAAGCCCTGAAAGCAGATGCAGCAAATAACTCAATCATGTTCATCATTTTAACTTACCCTATTGATGCATCAGGTCAGCCTTGAAATCTCTATTCACATTACCAGCCTTCATGATATTAAGATCATCTTGCAGAAGACTGATTAGAAGCTCCTCGTAATTTTGAAGCATAAGAATTACCACATGGGAACATTTGATCTATTTCATCACCCCTCTTTGACTACAGAGTACATTCTTCCCCAGAAATTAGGACGAGGAACACCGTGCTGAACAAGAAGCACCACCAAACTAAAACTGAGCTCCTCCATTCAGTAATGGGGCAGTAGGCAGTGTACATACATTTCTGAACAAGCACAAAGCTCACTGTTTTCAAAAATGACCATCTGCTGAAAATCTTTAAGAGACATTCAAGCTTCCTTGATTTACCGTTATTTTACCTAAACTGTATGGAGGACAATCTAATTCCTCCTGGCTGATTTTGAAAATCATCAAAAATAGTTGTCTTAACATCATTCACTTCTCTCAGATCTGCTTTGATGGGGAAATGAGCAGAATATGTCTGCATTTTGGTAGGCTACAGAGTTCATGCCCTCACACCCCTTTCTCTGTTGTCCATCCATCTACAAATAGTCTTCCAGTCACATCTCAAAAAATTCAACAGAAAAACAAAAGGGAAAAAGAACCATTTTCTATCATGAAGTCCACTGCTCACCTCCAACTAGCTATTTTTCTTCCTATAACAAATAAAATGCAGCAACATTTTGTTATTTATGGAAATAGATGTTTTCTCCAGTGTGTGCGTGGAGGGAAACAATTTGTATCCAGGTTTTAGGATTATTTAAAGAGAAGGGGAAAAAATGTAAGGACAAACTAATCAAATAGCCTTATTTGGGGAAAACAAAGAACAACAAATATTTTAACTGAAGCTCACCACTTCTGATAGCAGCTATCAAGAACGTAGATATAATCATTTATTTATCTCACACGCAGCAAGAAGACTTCACAAAACAAGAAAAAAAAAATCACAAGGGATGTAGCCCAACAACAATCTTCTCCATTAACTCAAGAACAATGTTCTACTGAATATTTCAAGCGCAATTACACCGTAACAAAATGGCATCGTGCCACAAAGTCCTATAAATTATTCTCTCTCAATACCTCCCTTCCAAGCAAATTTGCCAGGAGGCTGAATAAATAAAGTGCTCTGAGATCAAAGGATGAAAGGCAATGAAGAAACGCTGAGGATCCTTCAAATTACCATGTTTGTTTGAAAGTAGAAAATAATACCTTAGTGGCTGATGTCACAACTTCCAGCTGAGGTCTGGTCATTTGGCCATGCCCACTGCCTGCTGTTGGAACACAGGAATGACCTCCTACTCTAATCAGCAAATATACAGGGATAGTCACCTGCATA
This sequence comes from Numida meleagris, assembly GCF_002078875.1. NCBI lineage: Eukaryota > Metazoa > Chordata > Aves > Galliformes > Numididae > Numida > Numida meleagris. Next base: position 145,394,051 of record NC_034410.1, read on the forward strand.
TATTTGGGAATTATCGTGCCAATGAGATGCTTTCTGCAGAAGAATGTAACAAATATTGTTCAAAACAGCAAAAGTCTTCTCTCCATGTTGTGACACCACCATTGCTAATTCTCCTGGTTCTATTTTAGAACCACCAACAGCCGAAAACTTTTCACTGTGTTTCTTTAATGTGGATAAAGCATGGCAAGCAGCAGAGAAGCAAGCTGAAAACAGCTCTGGGGTGATGCACAAGCTCCAGAAGACTCCAGGTCCCATGGCTACGATAGGGATGCTTCCATCAGGAGTCCCAAATGCCTTTTCTCAGGTCATGACTTCAGCATTCAAGGCTCCAAACGTCAATTAACCAACAGCTTGAACATGCAAGTTGACTCTTTCCTCTTAAGTAAAGCATTTGTGACATTTGTTTTCATATTACAAAGAATTAGTAACACCAAGCTCAATAAATGCAAAGTGATGCACGATGGAGAGGAAGTGTTACAACATGTGCACTCCTTTCAGAAATTGAAGCTAACAAAAAGGAACTAAATGTCACAACTGGCACCTAAACAGTAACTTTGCCCAAGGCTGCTACTCTCTGGAAAGCAACAGGATATACAGAAAAGAATAATTGAGGGATTATTATAGTGTTATTAGGTAAAATTAGCAGTGCTGTCTCATTAGGAGCTTGCTCTTTTTAATAGAGAAGGAGATATAAAAAAAGTGAAGAGGAGAGACGAGCAGCAAAATCACTTCTCATCTATGCTGATGGAGGAGAAGGAAGGAGACGCACTAAAGAGACGACTTCAGTTTAGAAAAGGGACACCAAGCACAGCAAAGAAATCCTCAGTAAGGAAGTTTAGGGCAGACAGAACCACACTGTTTCCTCCCACATACCACAAAAATGAGTTTTCTCCCACGGAAAATAATCACGATGTTCAAGAGATAAGTGTCATTTTTTAAGTAATTAAACTGTAACACAGGATGTAAAGACCAAGAACATAAGCCCCCAAAGGAAGGTGAAACAGATTACAAGACCAGCCAACACTGCCATAACTAAGTTGTAACACAGATGCTTAAGACAGGCTTAATAGTTAACCATCAGGAAATTGGGGAAAAAATTGTCACCATATTTGCCTATCAGAGCTCTACTTTCTCTTCTTCTGAGCACAATGGTCACAATCCAAACGAGAGACTCTGGAGCTAAACGAACCCCATGTTTCACTAGCCAATACCTAGACTGCTTATAATTAAAGGCACCATTAAGCCTTCAGAATGCCAGATGCTAGTCCATGTCAAAGTTGCACAGATGAATTTGTTCCAAGACATAAAACACACCCTAAAGAGATATGTTTTTATGGAAGCTTTTTCCATATCCTACAATCTTAGGATCATTCAAGATGCTTTTGCACTGCTTTTAAAAGAAAAGACTTTCCCCAGTCATCTGCCAGCAAATTTAAGATGGAGTAAGTGGCAAAAAGAAGAAAAAGCCCATCTAATCACTGATACCATGGGAAGTTAATAAAACAAATAGAAATCTCATTTTCATGAAGAAGCACATCTCCTCTTCTTTATTTCTCATTTTTGGGAGGTGAATGGGAAAGTAATATTTTGAGCTGCTTTTTCACATGCTTATTTTATCAGGGTCAGAAAAGCCAAGTGACTGTAAATTCCTGCACACAGATAAATACCACAAGCATAGTTCATCCATCCTTGAAGAAGTCTTTTTTTATAAGCAATGTAGAAGGATAATTAAGTATCATGAAAAGGGCTCTCGCACAACCTGGTCTGGGTAACAGAACACCATGAACTATCATTTGATGAAGACACTAATTGTGTTTTCCCCTCTACATTTGAGAGGGGGGAGTAGGGGGGAAACAAACTACAAATCAACTCAGAAACAACCACGATACTAAAAATATTAACATCTAAATGCATGAGGGTCAGAAAATAAATTCTTAGCTGCCTTCTCAGCATAATGCAGAAAGCAAGTCTATTCTTAAGTATACAGCAAGGCCAGTGAGTTTGGAAAAGAGACAGATGGGAGAATACGTAGGAGAGTATGTTCTCGAGTACTTCCACAAATAGGCTACCAAAAGTTGAGGAGATGCAGCCTCACAAGAGATGCAGAAGTCGTAGGAGATCAGAAAGATATAGAGAGGTCTTTATTGCTTTGTTCCATGGCACCGCCTCCAGTTGCTCATCCTTTAGTTTCCATTATTTGCAAAAGAAATGGCCACCCATGGTCATGGAGTAATGGATACCAGTTTCTCAGCCTTTCCCAGCAACATGGGGATGATCACCAGAAAGAATTACGGCTGTGGTTCTTCATCAATGGTTCAAGCTGACTTTCCCACCTACTAGTGCCATTCTTTGGTTATTTCAGCCACTCCTATATTATGAAGCTCTTACTGGCCAGCTACAGCCTAATTGGGAAATTGGGAAATTAATAATGAAATTAATTCCAGGAGGTGGAAGACACATCTGCAGGAAATGAGGCCTCTTTTGCTCTTCAGAAGATGGAGAACTGAGAGCAGATGGAAATCTTCCTTTTGAGGCTCATGACATAGATGGTGGTGATGGGTTGATGGCTGGACTAGATGATCTTAGTGGTCTTTCCAACCTTAATAGTTCTATGAAATACGTAATTCAATTGAACCAGTTAAGAGATTATGCCACTGTAATCCAAAATTAAACCTAAATGATCCATTGCAAAAACTTGCCTTTTTATTTTCAGTAATTCTGACATTGAACGCACAGCCCTATTCGCAGTCAAGTCAGAGCAAAATTAGTTACTGCCAACACAGCTGGATCCCAACAGCCCTTCTACTAAAGGTCAGTGTAAAAATTAAGGGAGTGACAGAGATTACTAAGAGAAATACAGCAACACAGCTGCATGTTTTCCAATCAAAAGTCATCTCATGGAGATGCAAATAACTCCAGAAGAATACAAAAGCACACATGCATGGCAGTTCACACTAGTTCAGCTTCTAACCAAATCATACCTAGTCACAGAATCACAGAATCACCAAGGTTGGAAAAGACCTCCGAGATCTAGTCCAACCATTCACATACCACCAACATGTCCCCACTAACACATCCCTCAGTACTACAAGTAACTGTTTTTTGAACACCTCCAGGGACTGTGACTCAACCACTTCCCTGAGCAGCTCATTCTAGAGCCTGTCTGCCCTTTCAAGTGGATAAATGTTTCCTAACATCCAACCTGAATCTCCACTGGCGCAACCTGAGGCCATTCCCTTTAGCTCTATCACTAGTTACAGCAGAGAAGAGGCCGATCTCCATCTCACCACAATCTCCTTTAAGGTAGTTGCAGAGAACTGCAAGGTCTGCCCTGAGCCTCCTCTTCTCCAGACTAAACAATCCCAGTTCCCTCGGCTGCTCCTCATAAGGCCTGTGCTCCAGACCCCTCACCAGCTTTGCTGGCCTTCTCTGGACATGATCCAGGGCCTCAGTGTCTTTCTTGTAGAAAAGGTTCCAAAACTCAACACATTACTCAAGGGGAAGCCTCAACAGTGCTGAGGATGGTGCTCTTGGCCACATGGGCACACTGCTGGCTCATGTTTAGCCCAGCATCAACCAACACCCCCAGGTCCACTTCTTCCACACAGTCTTCCAGCCACTCTGCTCCAAGACTGTAGCATTGCCTAGGGTTGCCGTAGGAGAAGCACAGGACCTGGCACTCCATCTTGTTGAACTTCATCCCACTTGCCTCAGCCCAGCTATTGAGCCTGTCCAGATACCTCTGAAGGTCCATCCTACCCCCAGGCAGGTCACTACTTCCTCCCAGCTTGGTGTCATCTCCAAATTTAATGAAAGCATGCTCAATTCCCTATTTCAGATCATCAGTAAAGATTAAACAGGACAGGATCCAATACTGACCACTGGGGAGCATCACTTGTGACTGGTTGCCAGCTGGATTTAACTCAATTTACCACCACAGTTATTGCATGCACAACTACTGCAATATTGCAATGACCCTAAATTGGCATTTCCAGTTGTCAGATGGGAAAAAATCAGCTAACATGAGCATATTTGCCTACAGTTCCTGAAAAGGTAAGTAACAGAGGGCAGAGGCCTATCCAAGGCATCGGTGAAGAGAAAATAAAAAAAATGTTCTTGTTTTTCACATACTGAGCAAGTCAAAGCATTGCATGTTCTCAAGTTTCCATGAGTTGCATTTAGTTATGACCATTCTTAATTCAAGAAGCAAACTGGAAGGGATAATGCACAACCTTTCTGCAAAATGAAACTGAGATGGGTAAAGGGTGAGAAATATAATTTAAGACAGTATTTATTTTTCACAATACCAAGAATGCTGCATTCAGGCTGCAAGAAAAGTCGCTAATAAATTGAAGTCAGCAGAAGGTAACAGAAGAGTTTACAAATAACATCTCAAAAGAGAAAGGAGATCATTTGGGCATTCAGGGAAAAGAACAAGCAGAGAGTATGCAAGATCCTCTCCTCAGACATGTGTCAGCACAGTCACCTTCAGAGGCTCACAAGATCGTGAGATGAAGCATCTGAGACTTGCACTGGTGCCATCCATAGTAACACCTGTTGTGACAGAGGCCTCCTCCTTGCCAAAGCCATGCATACTATGACAGAGAAACAACTTTGAGTCATCTCCTTTCTCCCAACTGGCTCATTCCTTTGCATGTAGAAGTGCCAGCAGTCAGGATGTTCCTCCAAGAGAGCGGAGAGGATCGCCTCCCTGAGCTGGCTGGGTTAAGCTCTCAGCCTTTCTGTAAATACTACAGGAGATAATCAAAGAGTTCACTCCTTTCCTTCAGAACACCAGAATCTAATGAAAACACAGTTTCTCAAGCAAATGAGAAATTCTTTATGTGCTCTTGTTGGAAGAACACAGTGGAGGTCTACATCTGTCATCAACAGACAGCCAAGAAACAGCACTGTGTCACTCATCAATGTCTTCACTGCTTTCCTCGGCAGCTCCAAGTCCAGCTGAGAGTTGCATGCTGAGGGCAGGCTGAGTCTCACTTTATTTTCCAACTTGGATCACCCGCATACACAGTCTTATCACCAAGCAACTTAAAATCCAACAACAACCCTGGGCAGCCTGATCAAGTGGTTGACAACTCTGCCCATAGCAGGGGAGTTGGAACTAGATGATCTTTGATGTCCCTCCAACCTAAGCCATTCTATGATGACAGTCACCATGGCCTCACAGAGAAGCTACTCTCCATATTTGGGTTCTCTGGCATCATAATTTCTTTGGTTAAGGGTCCAGAGGAGGACAAATGATACACTGAGGAGACACAGCATGAAGTTGTGTCAGGGGAAGGTCAGGCTAGGTGTTACAGAAAGGTTCTTCACCAGAAGGTGGTGGGCATGACCCCAAGCTGCTGGAGTTCAAGAAACATTTGGATAACACACTTAGACATAGGGTTTAGATTTTGGTTAGTCTTGTGTGGAGCCAGGAATTGGTCTCAGTGATCCTTGTAAGTCACCTCTAAATCAGGATATGCTATCACTCCAAGATCCTTGCTCTCATCTCTTACAACACTCCCTCTGCCACGATGACTCCACTCTCCAGTTCTGTATCAACATATACCCATGGATGCTTTCCCTCCACAGCTTGAATTTCCATCCATTTCTCAATTCCCTCTCCAAAATATCCTCCCAAGTACCAGACAAGCAGCAAACAGCACACATGAATAACCTAGACCTATACACTAACTGACTGGTTGACTGGATGCACTAACCGTTCAGCTGAATGATCCCCCAAAAAATAGGTAATCACTAAATTTTCCTCTGTTTTCCTTGAGGACATTGAGATATTAAGCTCTTATGTGCTTCATGAACAAGTTCACTGATGGTTGGGTGGAGGAGAAAAGCCCAGATCAGCGATCTGTACTCTTCCCTCTGATGTGATTAACTCAGCCAACCTACTAAAGTGGAAAAGGCATAAAGACACCAACAGGAGAAAGCCTTAAACGAAGTGAGAGACTTCAGACTATCAAAAGATAAATTCCACTTCTGAAAACAACCTAACAGTGCTCATTTGTTCTCACTTTCATACCCTGGACCCACACACTGTGTTTGTATTTAATTTTCTGGTTCACCAAGTAGAAAAATAACCCATTTCTCAGGCTTCTCCTTTTATTCATGCACTTGGTCAGAATCAAGCTGAACATGCTGATCTGTCATTGAAGGTTTCAGGTGCTCCTAGTTCTGGTTTGCATTCACAGTGTACCAAAGCATCAATAATGGACACTCCACTCTCCACACCACGGACAATGGCACTGCCCAGAACAATCTACCTTTGGTTCCACATGTCAACCAAGGTCTCATCATACTATCCAAGGTCATGCCATGCTCTGATGGCTCACACTCAGCCTCTTCAGCTATGGATGGAGGCAAGATTAATAAAACCCACAGAGCTATAAATCTTAGGATCACAGAGTTGTTTGAGTTGGAAAGAGACCCTTAAAGGCCATCTAGTCCAACTCCCCTGCAATAGACAGGGACACTTACAGCTCCACCAGGGTGCTCAGAGCCCCACCCAGCCAGACCTTGAATGTCACCATGAACGGGGCATCCATCACCTCTCTGAGCAACCTGTTCCAGTGCCTCACCACGCTTAGCATAAAAACTTTCTTCTAGTCATATCCAATCTAAATCTCCCCTCTTTAAGTATAAAACCATTTCCCTTTGTCCTATCATAACAGACCCTGCTAAAGAGTCTGTCCCCATTTTTCTTATAGTCCCCCTTCAGACACTGAAACCCTTCTTTATCTCATCTAGACAAACATCAAGTCCCTTTTTTTTATTGGTAGAGTTTCATTTTGAATGAATCAGACTATGGAATTGGCTCACCACACAGACACATGGACGCCAATACTGGCAATAACAGGAGGTGAAGGCAATGGAAGCATTTAAAAAAAATAAAAAGAAGCCTTGACTTATATTGGCTTAAAGTGATGTGAAACGGCACCTTTGGGCTGCAGCTCCATGATGCATTAGCTCTGTCAAGGGAGGTAAGTTAGGACCTTCCCACACTGCCCCTTCTCTGCCCCACACCACGCTTGGCTCTCCACTCTCCCTCTAGTACAGCAGCCAGCAGCTCATGCTGTAAATCAGATCAATGAAACATTCCGTTAAAAATAACAGCCAAAACCTCCTCCATTGCAGGAGTGCCTTTAGTATAATAAATGATGAAAGCATGTTGCTAAAAAAAGCAAGCTGAGCCGAGAGAGATTTCTGAAGAGAAGGTGGCAAGAGCAGCACCAACCCCAGCCAGCAGAAAAGGGACAAAGAATCAAACCAAAATCAAACCTCTGGCTGAGGCCCCACACATCCGTAGGAGGGAGGAACTGATCCATACTGACCTGCACCTCAGCAGTGCATCCCAGATAAACATTAAAACCTTCATGGTTTTGTAGAATCATGACTAAACACCAAATGAAATTAATAAAGACCCCACATTAACTGTTCAGTGTCAGTAATCATGATAGTTCAATGTCCTGCTCCCATGATAGTGCCATGGGGCCACTGTCAGGGTTGAGATGCTCCAAGCTCTACTAGGTGACCAGAATAACCCTGATATATATATAACCCAGCACCTTTAGATGGCGGTCACCTGGCTTGAAGAGGACGTTTCCAGGCCATTCTAATCCCACATGGACACGTCACAAGAGCAGGACATCCTGAGGAAACTACTATTCTCCCATTGGGAGAAAGCCCTTGGGCATCTCATATGTTATTCATGCATTACAGTTGAGGAAAGAGGTTTTTTACAACCATTTTTATGATGCTGGGAAACATGGGGACTTTTTGGTGTTTGGGTTTTTTATTTTTTGTAGTTGTTTTTTTTTTTTTCCCCTTTTCCCCTTGTTTCTGCAACATCTGTGGCTGGCCGTCAGCTTTCCCACATGTGCAAACGTGTGGCCATGCATACCTCCAGGACACATGCAGCAGCCTCTCAACTGCTTCCCTTCCCATCCCATTTCCATCTCAGCTGTTTCCAATGCCAAGAAGCAACCCTGCTACTGTGGCTGCAGCTTTTAATGCCTTTTACAAACATGTAATTCACTCTGCATTAACCTCTCGGAGTAGCTACCCCTTTGTTTTACTCAGGGAAACATCAAGATAAAATAATCATCGACTTAAACACAAAACCTATAGCTACACAGTTGTCCAGGACAGAAGAGCTGCTATTACAGTACTTCCTGATATAAAACAGCAGTATAACACTGTTCTTGCAGTAAAAGCAGAGAATGAGCTTCTAAAGATGCCAGTCTAAACTAGATGTTTTTAAGTGAATTTAGGTTTCATGACAATCTCTTTTTGCTTAGTTCTCACTTTATATCACCCTTTATTCTGGGGGGGAGAGGGTGGAAAGGAGCTGTTATTTTTCCTGTAACAGTTATAAAAAACAAATCTAACGCTTCGTTACCCAAACAGCAGCAATAGCAAGTTTACAGAACTGGCTAACACATGAGGACACCATCTCCAGTGCAAAGGAATGGCAACACAGAAGGAACGAGAGGTATGGAGGGGACACAGCATCCCACCTGAGTCATAAAACCACAGAATCGTTGAATCCTTAAGGTTGGAAAAGATCTCTAAGATCATCTAATCCAACCATTGACCCACTACCACCATGCCCACTAACCATGTCCCTCAATGCCACATCTACACGTTTCTTGAAAACCTCCAGGGACAATGACTCCATCACCTCCCATGAAGTGGTTTGGCATGATGCAACGTCATCCTCTTGGCTTTTAGCCTTTTATTAATTCACAGAATGGAAGCCAGAGACATCCCATTTTCAAATCAAACTCAATGTTAAAAAAGAGGGATTGAAAAATATATTAAAAATGTTATCTTAAGGTATGTCATGAAGCATATTTCAAACAAATGCCATCAAAAGCTATTTCAGTAAAGGGTTTCCACTTACTTTCAGTGTTTACACAACTGAAAAGTTTCATCTCTTCTAAATATTTTAACTTGATCGCATAGAGAAATTCACCAGCATAGGACATTGCCAACAGCCCTGCAGTCCACATCTCTACAGTCTCGCCAGGCTGCAGACTCCCTAAAGCCACCCTTCCGAAACATAAGACTTCCTCTGGACCTACTACTCAGAAGGACTCCAGCTAGGCTATACTTCCACTCTCCTAACTGCCTGAATTCATCAACACACAAATTAAATTTCAAGCTACTCACATCAGGAACCACCCCTCTTTTCCTGTGCCTGCACAGCTTCTGGTGTGCAGCATCTTATATCCTACAGCTTATACACAATAACTACCAGATGGACCTTCAACGGCAGGACATGTATTTGCACAGCTCTACTCAATCTACGTGCAGGTAAGAGCTTTCCAACCAGATATTAGTGTTCAGTCTCTTCTCCATCATTCCCACAGCATGCTGCCATACATCTCCATCAGGTTATTGCTTCAGCTCACCATGATGGGGTACAGCTCATTATTTTGGGGGCAGCTTCCAGGCACAGTCTTTCAGCTGACTCTTACAGACCATTGCTGTGCCAAGTCCAGATACTGCCAGAAATTACATGCACTAAAAGAAAAAAACACGCAGTTGAGCATTAACACATGCACATAAGCGACCTCTTGTCTAAAAAAGGTCACAGACAGGTAGGTGGATGGTTGGACTAGATGACCATAGAGGTCTTTCCAAACCTTAATGATTCTACAATTCTAACAGCGAACAAGACATGACATGCACTATATTTTAGTTTATCTTTGACTATGTCAGAGCCAAAGCCAGGTGATTCCAGTCCAGAACATTCCTGATTCAACAAGAAGGTGCAGATTAAAGAACCTCAGACCCCAAACCTAGAAGGCAGTAAGTGTAACACAGCATCAAATTGCTCCATTTGCTTCACCTTAAATAGACAGGAGGGAGGTGTTGATGTTGAAGCAATTCTCAGCAATTCAGACAATCTGTATTCAATTGCCAGGTTTGCACAAACTCTGTAATGTAGTATTATGTACCAGGGAGGAACACAGACAAGGCATGCTCAGCACCAGCCTCCAAAGCATCCTACTGCTGGAAAATGAAGAGAAAAGAATCTTGGTTTAATGGGGTGTTATTCTGATTCAGTACAGCACAGCAAGAAATGGATTTGCATCATTTAGTTTTTAACCCTCCAGTATAATAAATTTAAAAAAAAAAATCACAACCATAACAAGATACAATAGCAATTATGAAGAGGGTGGCAAGAAATTGGCACTACATTTATCACGGGAACAGTTGGGGAGTTCCCCTGAACCAGCTCATACCATTGATGAAGGCATTTCTTTGCATCAGCCTGCTGCAGTACGCAGATAAACCACAGCTGCACCGCGTGCATAAACTGTGCTTAGATACATAAATCTTAATAAAGTGGCTTCTTATTTTGAGGCAAAACCAGAAAGAATTGTAAGTTGCACTAAAGATTTGCTTTTCCATCCTCTTCTCCATCGTCTGAAAGATCAATTAAAGTGATTTTGCATAAAACAGGCAGAGACGAGTGCTTTCCAAAATAAATAAATAAATAGCTTTTAATATGATTTCCAAAGGAGATCCGCATAGCTGCTTAAAGATTCACACAGCGAAAAGAAGAACCTTGACCATCCATTTAAGAAGAAATAAAATAGATTTCTGAAGTCTTCCATCACTTGTAAAGTTTTGAGTGCTCAAATACAAATACAAATACTAGTAACACGCACAACAAGCTAATTATTATTTCCCCTCACACAAGAATACTGAGAGTCCCACCTCTGCATATACACATTTGCCATTTCCACTGCTCTTGTATTTGCAAAGATTTCAGAAAGAAACTACAATATGTCCTGTGGTGATTTTAACACATTCCTTCCCTTCTGAGAAACTCTTGCTCTTCTGATGCTCTGCTCTTCTAGCCTGGTCTAGTGGCTGGTGACCTTGCCCATGGCAGGGGGGTTGAAACTAGATCTTTGAGGTCCTTTTCAACCCAGGCCATTCTATGATCCTATGACACCAGGAATCACACAGTCCTGTAACGCTGAGAAATGACTGAACACCAGTGTAAGATCTTTGCATGCCGCCCATCAACATGACTTACAGGAATAAGCCTTGGCACTGCAAGGGCATCTCTGAGCTCAACTGGTTCCCCATTTTCCAAGCTTAATGGGAACTGGAGGAAAGGGTTGAAGGATCATCCCACCAAGCAACCTGAAGACCTAATTTCTGCTTCCTAACATTGTCCCACATGGTTCCTCGCAAGGCATGGAACCATTCCCATCAGAAACATTTCACAGAATCATAAAGTAGTTCAAGTCGAAAGGGACCCATAAAGGCCATCTAATCTAAGTCTCTGCAGTGAACAGGGACACCTACAGCTCCACCCGGTGCTCAGAGCCCCATCTAGCCTGACCTTCAACATCTCCAGGGATGGAGCACCCAAAACCTCTCTGGGCAACCTGTTCCAGTGCCTCATACCCTCAGTGTAAAACACTTTTTCCTCATATCGAGTCTAAATCTCCCCTCCTTTAGTTTGAAACCATTTCCATTTGTCCTATTCACAACAGCCTCTGCTAAAGAATCTGTCCCTTTCTTTATTACAGCCCCACTTTAGATACTGAAAGGCCACTATCAGGTCTCCCAGGAGCCTTCTCTTCTCCAAGCTGAACAGCCTCACCTCTCTCAGCCTGCCCTCAGGGAAGAGGTGTTCCATCCCTTGGATCATTTTGGTTGCCCTCCTCTGGACCAGCTTCAAAAGGTCCATGCCTCTCCTACACTGAGGGCTCCACTTCTGGATGCAGTACTGCAGGTGAGAGAGCAGCAAAACATTACACCACCACCCCATGATCAACCCAGAGGACCTCTCCAAAACCGAGTCACTGGACAGCAGTTTTGGGGAATTACAGCTCCTTACTCCCACAGCGGAGCGCTTGAGCATTCTTCCTCTTTACCCAGACAATGTCAAGTCATCAGGCTGACTTCCAGCAACGTGGTCTGAAAAGGAAATCTCAGTGCTATGCAAAGTTGTGATAGAATACAATTATCTTCATCACACCAAAGTGCAGGACAGCTGGTAGGGAAGAGAAACCACTGCTCTACCCAGTTGAAATAGGAGAAACATATCTTGCAGTATTAAAAAAACAAAATAGAACACAAACTCAAAAACTACAAAACCTACAAGGTAAATAATTCTTTCGGGCAACAAACTGTGCCAATATTCTGTGTGAATTTAAGTTGAAGGTTCACAGTTTAATCAGTACCATGGGGAAAAAAAATAATCGGAAATGCTGAGGTCAGAAGTACACAGATTATCTTGAGTAAATGAAATAGGTTTCTCAGTAAGGGAGTTTTATTTGAAATAAAAAAAATTCACTGCAGTTTGTCCACTGTCCAGTAAGGGGAGTCGGTGCCTAGAGCTTCTAGTCAACCGCGCATATGCAGTTTTGGGTAGAGAAAATACAAATAAACAATTCTGAGGCACTGACATTTAGACCACGCTGCTAGTTGCCAGAAGATGAGAGAGGCAGATAGACATATTCAGAAAACCCACTAAGCCAAAGGGCTGGAAAAGGGAGAGGAACGAAGAGCTAATATAGTAGAAGAAAGGCGTGGGTTTTTCTTGGAAATGGGTCTTCATCTCCGTGTGAGGCTTTATGGAGAGTATGTGAAGGTCATCCATCTGGAAGCAGAAAGGCAAAGGGCAAATGATATCCTAAGCTCCACCTTGATTTGATAAGAAGAGAGAAATCTCAAGGCATTTCTGAATATGATACTCTTGTGGCAGCACAGAATCACAGAACAGATGAGGCTGGCATGGATCGCCTGGGATCATTCAAGTCCAGTTCCTCTGGTAGCCTCGAGGAGACATGGAGGAGGGTATCACATGCCTCGGAGAAGACGGTGGAGGATCAGCAAGAGGTAATCAGACTATTCGCCAAATCCCATTGCTAGAAACATAAATGGGGAAAAATAACACAAAAAGCAGTGCTCAAGCCCTCTTGCAAGGAGTGGGATTTAATAATATCATATGGTATCTAAAAGAAAATGTCAGCAGTAGGAACTCATTAAGCATTGTATGGGGAAAAGCAGCAAATTCACTACAGCATGTACACCCATGCTGAGATCATCAAGGGAAACCAGGCTGCCACTAGCTATGGCATCGTGGAGAGGAACCCTCAAATGCTTATGTTCCTCTTTGCAGTTAATCTCATTAACCTTGTATTTACTCTGTTGTTGGTGATTACTCAGGACACTAATAGGCATACTTTTTCCACACTGTTTACTCAACATTACAAAGCTGTATATGAAACGGGGCTGGAACAAGCCAATTCTCCCCATGCTATGGAAAACAGAGGTAAAGAAAATCCTTGTTACAGAGATTTGTTGCAAAGATCACGATTTCCTGAGGAAGAATTAAGTGCAAAATATCCAAGTGATTCAGAAAAAAAAAAAAAATCTTTCTTTATATTTTCCCTCATTTCTGAAGTGTTTTATGGAGGAGGAACTGACACACACACCAAAAATTCCCAAGAAGAGATTGATGCCCTACTATTAGGCTGGAGTAGGTGAAATAACTGTTCTAGCTATGATACAAATTACCACAACGGTACTCCATGTGGGAAAAACAGATGTAGTTTAAGGAAACTACTTCTGCTGCTAAAAACTCTAAAGGTTTTACAAATACAGCCTGTTACGTCCTGAAAAATGAAACTCTCACTGCCCATCTGTTCCTAGCAGTGAGCATCTATTAGCACTCGCTTGGGCCAGAAAGCCAACTCAAAGTCAGCGAATGCGTGATGAGTGCCATCCCAGAGCTTAATGAAGCAGCCAAGTCAGACAAGATCAGCCAAGAAGGGAGGGAAGAAGCTGGATGGAGATTTTTTTTCTCTCCAGTATCAACCTATCAAACCAAGGAAATTATTCCAGAAGCATAAGATACCATCCAGAAGTGAATGTCTCCTGAGCCTACTATTCTAACCTATTCCAGAGTCTGGGTCAACAAAATACAGCACCACTGCCAACAAGTTCAGCAGATATGCAGGAAAACAACCAAACAAAACCATCTGAAACAGCAAGGGTTGTCACCGAAAGAAAACAACAGATAACTCACCCACGCTTCTATTCCCCTGAGATGTGGAGCCACAGGTTTGGCACAAGGCAGCAGCAGGACAACAGACCAAAGACTTTTCTCAGTGGCTTCTCTGTGTAGGGAAAAGGAAGAAGTGAAAATCAGAAGGGAAAACACATACAGGCTTCTATCTGCTCCATTTCCCACAGCATGAAGTCAAGTATTCCCAAGACCAAGGGTTTTAGCTACGTCTTTAGATTCAAACTCTGCTTCAGGGCCTTCACAGCCCGTGAATTTGTTAAAAAACGACAACAAAAACCTTGAAACATTACATTTTGGTCTATACAATCTTTCTGATAATGATGTAACATGAATACTAAAAAAAAAAAAAGAAAAAAGAAAGAAAAAAGAGGAAGGGGGAAAATAAAAAACCAACCACTCTTTCACCTCAGTTTCAGAACACCATAACATCTAGTGAGATGCAGCTGGAAACATTCTGCAATTTGTGATTTCACATAATCATAGACACATTAAGGCTGGAAAAGACCTTTACGAATATCTAGTCCAACCATTAACACATTACCACCATAGCCACTAAACCATGTTCCACAAATAATGTTGTTTCCCTGCTTAGTGATCTCATACTTCATATTCTATCTTCAGCAGATAAACAGGATACATTGGCATTTTACCCACATTTTATGCTACAAAAACAAAAGGCCATGCAACTAATGGGATTGATGAGCTGCCATCCCTGCTGGGACAGCGAACACTGGAAGACACTGAGGAACAAAACCCACACCAAGACAGCAGAACAGAAAGCTATACAGAGGTCTCATACACTCCAGATAATCTGTTATAAAGCAAAGTTCGTAGAAAAATCATTTACAAACACTTACTTTAGAGAAAGAACTATTACTTCTAGGAAGATTATGAATGTAAGTCTATGCATACATCCATGTGTACAGAGCAAGAGACGGGGATTGCATCCACATAGACAAATACACAGCTGGTATTTTATAACAGCATCCATAAAGATCTCATTGCTCTTTTAATCGCTCTAGTGACTTTGTTTTTGTCTCAAATTCAAAGGAATTTGACATGTTTTAATGCAATTCCTTATGCGTAAAGAAAAAAAAGAAGCTTCATGCACCCTGTAGTGTGTTTTGTCTTTATTGGTTCATAGAATTGTAGACTATTCTGAGTTGGAAGGAAATCGCATAAGGATAACTAAGCCCAATTCCTGGCTCCACAGGACCACCCAAAATTCAGACCATGTGTTGGATGGTAAAATGACTGCTTGAACAGTGAAACACAAAAGAAATACAAAGACAATGCATGACCAGGAGAATACTTCTAAACAGATGAAACTAACAACACTCTTTATAAACTATTTCAGAAGGGATGTGTTTAGGCAACTCGGGTAGAGGAACTTTTATTCTATGTGAAGTTAAATAGACAGAAATATTATTTTTATTGTATTATAATGTAATAAAAATTATTAAACAGTAGTTATTCCTCCAGGTAAATGTGTTTAATTTAACTGCTGATATCTGGCTGGTTGGTTAGTTTGGAGTACCACTATGTAGAACTCAGGCTTCCAGACCCATGACAGCCTTCTAATCCCTCCTTGTTACAGGATGGTGGAGAAAGTCAAACCACACAGGTTGCCACGAACAGCAGCAAAGGATGCTGAAAGGAGCTCCCTGCTTTGAGATTCCTTACTCTTAGAAGAGCTACACAATTACTGTTTCCTGTTCTTTGACAAACTACTTCAAGACCCTTAAAAGCCAACAGAAGAAGCTCCAATGCATTTTATATATATATATATATATATAATTTAAAATAGAATATCTTGAGCCAGCTTTTGAAGACTGAGTAAATAAATAAGACCTTTACAATCTATGATGGTTGCTCAGCAACACCTTGTCAAGCTACATCACACCATACTTCTTCCTCGTTATTTCCCTGGCCAAAGGTCAAATATCATCTTTCCAAGAGAAAAAGCAATGAAACTCCCAAATCCAGCTATCTCAGGAATAACCCAAGGCTTCATTCAGGGAACCTCAAGACACACTGCAATTTCTCACGGATGCTGACTTCACTCTTTGTAATAACAGTATCATGACATGTAAGAAGCTGTGGATGCCCCACCCTTGGAGGTGTTCAAGGCCAGGATAGATGGGGCCCTGGGCAATCTGATCTAGTGCCTGACTTAGTGGCTGGCAGCCCCACCCGCAGCAGGGAGCTGCAACTGAACAATCTTTGAGGTCCCTTCCAACCCAAGCCATTCTATGATTCTATGAAGCACTGTTTCATAGAGATGTCAGATTCCTTTGCATAAATCCATCTTCTCCTGTAACATATCTGAGAAACCATCAATATGAGTTACCACTGCCTTCTGCCTCACATCTCCGTATCTTCCATATGCTACCATGCTCCTATAATTCATAAAAAGAGCCAAGCTGATCAAATTATAGACAGCAATGCTGGCAGCCACAGTTATCTATTTTAATCTGATCAATTACTTCTTCCTCTTTATAAAATAGTTTAGCATTCACATGATTTTATTGCAACTTGAAGTAAGGAAAATTGTCAGAAATCTTGCCTCTAGCAACTTTGCATGGAGCAATCTTGTTCTGCATGAAGACAGTATTACTTGTCCTGCACCAAAAAGCCAGGATGTTCTCAGCTCCTAACGTTAGATTTCATCAACTTCACATAGAGTAGAGTCAAGTTTTGTTTACTGATTTTATTTCCAGAAGCAATTGAAAATTTTCATAGAATCATAGAATATCCCAAATTGGAAGGGACCCATAAGGATCATTAAGTCCAACTCCTAGCTCCATACAGGACCACCCAAAACTCACACCCCACATCTGAGAGCATTCTCTGGGCTGAGCAAACCAAGGGACCTCAACCACTCCTCATATGTCTTGCTCTCCTGACCCTTAACCATCTTCATAGTCCTCCACTGGATGCTCTCCAATAGTTTTATGTCCTTCTTACATTGACGTACCCAAAACTGTACACATTTAATCGTCCAGAACAAGCAAAGCCATCCCACATCCCATCTTCCCAAGGAGAGATTCAAGCTCCTCCATGCAGAAAACTGCCTTCTTCCCTTGGTGGCCCATTACAGAACTATCAACATGATGCCCATCTCTTGGAGTTGCCTTGGGCACACAGCCAAAGAAGAATGAAAACTGAGCTTGAAATTATCAGTATGTACTACGTCATGTATGTGGCTTCTCTGCTGAATACTGATCCATCTTCTCCTTACCTCATCTTTCCACCTTCCCATCCTACATATCCCACATATCCGTCGTCCTCTCTGACTACTGTCATAGAATCATGGAATTTTTTGAGTTGGAAAGGACTCTAAAAGGTCACATAGTCCACTCCTCGGTAGTGAACTGGGATACCTACAGCTACATAAGTTTACTCAAAGCCTGATCCAGCCTAACCTTGAATGTCTCCAAGGACAGAGCATCCATCATCTCTCTGAGCAATCTGTTCCAGTGCCTTTTGTTAGGAGATTGCTCCTTAGAGGTCTCACATTGGGCTGGGCACTGCAGAAGAACACGAGAGGGACATAAACTTTGGCTGGCATCAGAAGGAACAACACTGTTGTACGGAGGAACTAATGACAACTCTGCCTACCTGAGCTTTTTTTTTAAGCCATCATGTATATAACTCACATGATGTTAGTACAGGAATATCATGGTAAAGAACTGGAATGTAAGGGGCGGGTTTTCCCTGTTTCTATGGTTATAAGCAATTTTAATGACCAACCTAAATAAAAAACCTGGAAAAGAGAGAAAGTAGGAAGGAGTGAGGTAGGCGTATAATTTTGATTGACAAGGCATAGCATAACTAGTTAAGACCTGTCAAATGTCTGCTTAAGATCACAAATCCTCAGCACATTGTATGGCAGACAGAATTAGCCTAAATGCACAGCTTTACAAAAATGTTTCCTACCCAGCAAGATCACAGTTCATGATTTCAGTTTCCCCTCACTGAGCATCTGATACAACAAATACCAAGGAAGTCAGAGTACAGACAAAAAAAATACATATCATTTTTACCATTTGTGAGATTTTCAAGCGCTACCATACTATGACAGCTTAACTTCTTTTCCTGGCCAAAAAAATATCATAGAATCACAGGATGACTTCAGTTGGATGGGACCTTCAAGATCATCTAAAGATGGAATTAAATCCAGCTGGTGACTGGTCACAAGTGATGCTCCCCAGGGTCAGTACTGGGGCCTGTCCTGGTCAATATCTTCATTGATGACCTGGATGAGGACACTGAGCATACTCTCAATAAGTTTGCAGATGACACCCAGTTGGCAGGAATTGTCAATGTGCCTGGCAGTAGGAAGAACCTTCAGACGGATCTGGACAGGCTGGATTGATGCGCTGAGGATGAAGTTCAACAAGACCAAGTGCCGGGTCTTGCACTTTGGCCACAACAGCCCCAGGCAATGCTACAGGCTTGGGGGAAGAGCGGCTGGAAGTCTATGTGAAAGGATCCAAAGGTGTCAGATGACAGCCGGCTGATCGTGAATCAGCAGTGTGCCCAGGTGCCCAAGAAGGCCAATGGCATCCTGGCTTGTATCAGAAGTAGTGATGCCAGCAGGAGCAGGGAAGAGATCATCCATCTGTACTCAGCCCTGGTGAGGCTGCACCTCGAGTGCTGCATTCAGTTCCGGGCCCCTCACTGCTAGAAGGACATTGAGGCCTTGGAGTGTGTCCAGAGAAGGGCAACAAAACTGCTGAGGGGTCTGGAGTACAAGTCTTATGAAGAGCGGCTGAGGGAACTGGGATTGTTCAGTCTGGAGAAGAGGAGGCTCAGGGGAGACCTCATCACTCTCTACAACTGACTGAATGAAGGCTGTGGTGAGGTGGGAGCTGATCTCTTCTGCCATGTAACTAGTGATAAGACTAGAGGGAATGGCCCCAAGTTGTGCCAGGGGAGATTGAGGTTGGATGCTAGGAAACAATTCTTCTCCAAGAGAGTGGTCAGGTGCTGGAATGGGCTGCCCAGGGAGGTGGTGGCATCCTGGAGGAGTTCAAGAAACGTTTAGATGTTGTACTGAAGAACATGGTTCAGTAGAAGATGTTGGTGATAGGTGGACGGTTGGACTGGATGATTCTGGAGGTCCTTTCCAGCCTTGATGATTCTGGAATTCTCTGATTCTATGATCTAGTTTCAACTCCTCTGCCATATACAGAAAATGGTCAATATTCCCAAAGTGTTAGCTACTAAAAACTACTTGAAAGATATTGTCAACTACATCACTTCAGGATCACATTAAATGGTGCATAAACACAGAGTAAGACAATTTCTGCCTTAAAGATCTAAAACTAGGAGACTGAATGCACATGGAGTTGCACATAGATTGGAAGAGAAGTATCAGGAAACGCAGAGGCAATCTTGCTTAGCAAGACCAACAGAAACAGCAATATAACATGCTGCTGCATGGTTCCCTGTGGGTATCTCAGCAAAAGAACAAGATCTGGGGAAAATTAAGGGCAGCCCTACAACCACTCACTGGTGATGTATCAAGAGGGAAGAGTAATGAAGCAATAAAGAGACATGGAGCATTCCAAAGTAAGAAAAAGACAAACAATCACGGAATGAAACCAGGTATAAGGCAGCGCATGAAGGGCTCTGGAAGATGAAGCCAACTCATGTTTAATGGCACTAAGATGCAACAAAGGACTGGCACAAAGAAGACCCAAGGCTCCCATGGACAAAGCTAGAAATGTATTTTGTCTTTTACTTACCCAACACTGCTGAGATGCAAGCAGGACACAGTGATCTTCAGCTATGTATTCATGAAAGCACTTTACAGATCACTACTTTCTAAGTTTCTATGTGTTTTCTTTTAATGTCTTAGAACACTCTGCTATTTTATCAAATGCTGTTTCATTTTTAAAAAGGGGAAAAATAAGCAGATAGGATGGGGTTACGAAGAAGGGAAGTCAACAGCTCCTGAGATGCCTGCCAACAGGAACAGCACAAACCATAAAGTTCTGGCAGAGAACAACCTCAAAATTTGATATTTAAAACTCTTATGGTGTTGGAATATATAATTAAAGTAAAAGGATGCAAGTGAACTATGAGCTGATCAACAAAAATTTGTATCAAAGTCAAGAGAACGTTCCCACAAAGTCTCAGCCACCTGGTTCTTCAACAGTACATGACAGGAAAAAAAATCTACTTATATTTCCACTGAAGTTTATCCTTCTCTAGGCTCTGCAACATACAGATTTGTATAATTTTAGACAGTTACAAACTGAGACACACCATAAAGAACTTGCCCTGTTTACTGCCTTTTTTCCAATCCTAGAGAAACATATTTATTGTGATACAAGCAAATGACCAACAACATCCAGTCTTTACAACAGAAGAATCCTAGAATCGTTAAGACCGGAAAAAACCTCTAAGACCACCTAGTCCAACCATCAACTCATCACCACTATGCCCACTAAACCACGTCCCGCCATGCCACATCTACACATTTCCAGGGACGATGACTCCACCACTTCCTTGGGCAGCCTGTTCCAGTGCCTCACCACTCTTTCAGAGAAGAAAGAATCCCAGTTCCCTCAGCCGTTCCTCATACAGCTGAACACAGTACTCAAGGCGTGGCCCCACCAGCGTCAAGTACGTAGGGACAATCACCTCCTTGCTTCTGCTGACTGCACTATTGCCGATATGAGACAGGATACCACTCATTGGTCTTTTTGGCCACCTGGGCACACTGCTCACTCATGATCAGCCAGCCGACATCTAACACCCCGAGATCCTTCTGCATAAACTTCCAGCCACTCTGACCCAAGTCTGCAGCATTGCATGGGGTTGCTGTGACCAAAGTTCAGGACCGTGCACTTGGTCTTGCTGTACCTCATAAAACTGGCCTGAGTCCATCAATCTAGCCTGTCCAAATCCCTCTGCAGGGCCTTCCTATCCTCATGCAGATCAACACTTCCTCCCAGCTTGGTGTCACCTGCAAGCTTACTGAGGGTGCACTCAATTCCTCAAACATCTACAAATTAGCATTCCTGGACAAACACAGCATTTTACATTTTACATTTACTCCTCAAGAACTGGAATAAACAGAGGGCTCAAATTCTTTTTCTGCCTCATTGTCTTAATAGGGCAAGTCCATTGAACTGTCTCTTACAACTTCTAGTTTGCAAGGGAACAAACTAAAACTATATGAAATGTATTCACTCTGTATTTCTACCGTAAGCAAGCAAAGTAGCATTCACATATTGACTCATCTCTTGCTAGCAGTATCTAGAAAGTCATACAAAACTCGACAGAATTGGACACTAAATCATCAATTTCAACTGAAAATTCTAGCTCAACTCTTCAGAAAACAACCAAGACTGCTCAAACATTAACTTCCAAATGTTATGCAAGGAAGACAGCCAAGCTACAAGTCACATCCTCCCAATACTTTGCTGGACATGTTGGCTTCACTCAAGTACAACCATACATTCCTTCAAACCATCATGGGCTGCAAGACCAACACTCACCTAAGCACATGTTACTCAAGTCACAGAGAAATTACATGCAAGGGAAAAAAAGGAATGTAGATACAACCCTCCTAACCAGTGGCTGTGGACACTGTGACACTCCAAAGGCAAAAATATTTAGTCAACTGTCCAGGAAATATATCATGAATTCAACCCATAAACAGTGCACAAGCTGCCGGAGCTCAGCAACCATCTGGATAACACTCCCAGACACGGGTCTGAATTTTGGGTGGTCCTATGAAGAGCCAGGAGTTGGACTCCATGATCCTTGTGGATCCCTTTCAACTCGGGATATTCCATGTGTCTATGACCTTTTGGCTACTGATTCCAAGGCATGGAATAGTTGCTCTTTACATCCTCCCTCACCACTCCCTGTCCATACATTCACACAGTATTTGCATGACCTACCCCCATCACCACACAGTTGCCCAGCTATGAATATAGCCCAGCTTGGTTCAAATACAGCTGAGAAAAAACAAGAAATGGTACCTGACTCGTGCTGATGGGCACAGGACGAGCTTGGACAGTCATGGATTGAGAACCACAAAACCATTGTTTTAAAACTTCTAGTTTGCAGACATCACAGTATCCTTTCCAGTAGCGTCACCATGAACACAGTAATCAGGAAAATAAAATAAAAATATATATATTTTACCCAATGTTCCTCACTGAGAAGTTTCAAACAGCCAAGTTATCTGTCACAGAGTTAAAGACAAAAGTCAAAGCAGCACTTAAGCAGTTGGTTTAAGCTAATTTGCTATCAGATAATATCTACAAATCTCACAATCCATCTCTGCAGCCATTGGAGCCAATTCTTCCCTGGAGAGTGCCCAGGAATCACTTACAAATGAAACACAACTGAATTTACTGCTTCTGCAACCTTGGAAATTCAAGTTACAGAGGTGACGTTACATTTTGTTTCGCCAGCACTAATCTATTACCTTTTTAAAGGTGCACACGTTTCACCCCGTTGGCTTCCAACACTGAATTCCTGGCCTTACTAAGATTCAGAATAAATGAGAGGAGTATGCCCTCTGGGTGAAATCCCTAGCTGCAATCTGTATTCAAAACACACTGCTCCAGAGCTTTGCGTGCATTGCCAAGCTCGCCTTGAGGTTTGCTCTTGAGATGGCAATTTGCATATCAACGTTTTGCTGCAAAGATTACCCAATGTCCCTGCTATTATTTTAATACTCAGCTGTAGGCGGACCCTCAAGGAGCGCACAGAAGCACACACTAAAAATACCCGCCTTCCCCACCAGCTCCACACATGACCACAGCTAACACTGGCTCAGATGCATAGCAAGAGCAATGGTATCCATCCACCTTTTGAGGATACACTTGGAAGAACTAACGTGCTCAATAAAACATGCTGAAAACCAGACAGCACCTCTATCTGGATGGAGGATGAATGCGCACAGCAGCTGCAGGAGGAGGACTGCAGGTGGAGCTGGCTTTGCAACCACAGAGATCAGAAGATGCTTATCTGAGCACAGGACATACTTGGGAAAACAAATTGAGAGGTAATAAAGGAGAGCAGGCGAGGGAGGCATCACCGGGGATGTGAATTTAAGATGACTCTGAAAAGCGGAAAGGAAAGAAAGCCGTGCCCAGAATACGAGCAGTGCTGGCTGAACGTGAGCACTGCCTGATTCATGCCCCAAAAGGGAGTTCCTGGTCCCTGCTGGCAGTACTGCACTGATGAAAGCAGGCAAAAAACAACAACTGAAGGTTTTTCTATGTCCTCCTCCTGCTTGCCCAGCAAAGCCCAGGCTCAGAGGTAGTAATTATTTTTGGCAAGGCATAAACAGGTCCAGGCAATGAAACCGAACAACTGAGTTATTTACGAGATGCACATCTGAGCCCAGCTACCACATGAGCAAGTCCAAGGTCACCCCCGTCTGCTTATGACAGCAACTTCTCAAACCAGTGTGAAGATGGCAGGCAAAATAACCAGCATCAGTCAGACCACGAAGGTAAGGAATGGAAATGCACACAGCGTAACACCAGAAAACCTTGCCTCAATCAACCACGTGGGCTTTGAGATGAGGTTCGTTGAGCCTTTAAATGACAGTGAAGGTCACCTGCCTCTGGACCACATGAGCAGTGGAGGAAGGACATCACCTGAGGTAGGAGAAGATATCAGAGGAACTCCACCTCCACATAAAGGATGAAACTCATCCATCACCTTATCCTGAAAGCTACCAACTATTTCCAAGGAGTCAATTACCATCCCAACCCATGAAGCAACAGAGGTTTCAAGAAGAAACTTGCTTTCAAAAAGCTTGGCTTTGTACTCACATTCACCTTTCTGCCAGCAGAGGAGAGCAGCAAATGCTGAGCCCTCCCACCCAAGGGGAAGTTGCATCCCAACAAGTGAGCATATCAACTCACAAATTAACCACTGAGGAAAAGGCAAAAGCTCCTTCTGTCTTACATGGGCAACAGGGATTGGAGAAGTCAAGAGGTGCAAGGAATCACAGAATCATAGAATGGTCTGGGTTGAAAAGGACCTCAAAAGATCATCGAGTCTCAACCCCCCTGCTAAGTGCAGCATCACCAACCACTAGACCAGGCTGCCCAGAGCCACGTCCAGCCTGGCCTTGAATACCTCCAGGGACAGGGCATCCACAACCCCCCTGGGCAACCTGTTCCAGTGCGTCACCACCCTCTGAGTGAAAAAATTCCTCCTAATATCTAACCTAAACCTCCCCGTCTCAGCTTAAAACCATTCCCCCTTGTCCTATCACTATCCACCCTCATGAACAATCGTTCCCCCTCCTGTTTATACGCTCCCTTCAAGTATTGGAAGGCCACAATTAGGCCTCCCTGGAGCCTTCTCTTCTCCAAACTAAACAAGCCCAATTCCCTCAACCTTTCCTCATAGGAGAGGTGCTCCAGCCCTCTGATCATCATAGAGGCCCTCCTCTGAACTCATTCCAAGAGCTTCACATCTTTCTTGTGCTGCGGCCCCAGGCCTGGACATAGTACTCCAGATGGGGCCTCACAAGAGCCAAGTAGAGGGGGACAATCACCTCCCTCTCCCTGCTGGCCACTCCTCTTTTAATGCAGCCCAGAACACAGTTGGCCTTCCGGGCTGCCAGAGCACACTGCTGGCTCACGTCCAGCTTCTCATCCACCAGGACTCCCAAGTCCCTCTCCGCAGGGCTGCTCTCGAGGACTTCTTCCCCCAGTCTCTATAAATACCTGGGATTGCCCCGGCCCAAGTGCAGCACCCTGCATTTGGCCTTGTTAAACCTCATTAGGTTCTCGTGGGCCCACTTCTCCAGCCTGTCCAGGTCCTTCTGGATGGCTTTCCTTCCCTCCAATGTATCGACTGTGCCGCTCAGCTTGGTGTCATCTGCAAACTTGCTGAGGGTGCACTCGATTCCATCGTCTACGTCATTGATGAAGATGCTGAAGAGCACCGGTCCCAAGACTGAGCCTTGGGGGACACCACTCGTGACCGGCCTCCATCATGACATAGAACCAGAAGTCAAGTAAGTCAAGGAGAGGAGGACCTCCAGGCTGCTTTCTGCACCCCATCCTGGAGATATTCAAGGTCAGGCTGGACAGGGCTCTGAACCATAGGTGTGTTGGAATTGGACCAGATGATCTTTAAAGATCCCTTCCAACTCAAAACAATTCTATAATTTATGCTCTGTGTTCAAATACCTCACAAAAATGATCCAGACGAGCAGCCTCGTTTCCAATCCCGGGATTATACTAAATTCTTATCAAAAGAGAGGGACCAGTGCAACTGGACCATGAGAGAATTCAAAGTCTGTAACCTGGGGGCCCATGAGATACCTCTATGCACAAAAGGAAACAAGCACGCACAAAGCAGGACAAATGTACATCTCAGAATAATATGCAAAGCAAAAAAGGAAAAAAGCAACTTCCACACACATAGAAGAGGATCTTTATAATTACACTGCCAGTATTTCCATGAGCTGAAAAAAAAAAGTTGAAATCTTTCCCATCGCTCCATGTTTGAGGCAAAGGAGAATAAATCCATCCACTCAGAGCTCTAGCAATGATAATCAGGGAGATATTACACTATCTATAAAGGGACTGTCAATCTGCTTTTTGGATTCAATAGTGCATCTGTCACAGCATCCCATTTTACTGTAATCTCACAGCACTGTTTACACCACTCGCTAAGATGCATTTCCAAGGGGACCAGTTTTGGCACTTTGCTAGGATAGAAAGCCATTAAATTTTTAGAAAAATGACCCATATCTAGTAAACTTTCCTGCTGTGCATGGTCAGTGCTTAAAAGGTCTTTTCAAAGTGCACAGTCGCGCTCTAAAACAAATATGTCCAAAAGCTTAGGACAGCATTTCCAGAACTTTGACGCCCACATTTTGTCACCTACTTGCATGTTCAGGCACTTGCAGTTAAAGGAAGATAAAGGTCCGTAACACTGAGAAACTGAGCCACTAACACGCAGTGGCTTCAACACAACTTTAAGTTCTATAGTTGTTTCAATCTCTTCTTAATTGATCATTAGTAAGAATGTTCTTAGTAAAAGAATGTAATTTTTCTCCGTCACTGGATATCCAAATAGCTTTACAACCTGCATGAGACTGTACCTAAGAGGATGGTGAGCATTAAAAAGTTAGGCATGCATCCCTTGATCACAGGTAGGCTTATTTACTATGGGCTGATCCTGACTGCATCGACCCGCTGACGGGGCCATAGGGACCAACAGCATGGTGTTCCACTCCCCAGCAAACAAAAACACACACAGTACATTTACATATGAGAAATATATATATTATTTAATTATCACAGAATCATTGAGGTTGGAAAAGAGCAATAAGATCATCTAGCCCAACCATCCATCTACCACCAATACTGCCCACTAAACCATGTCCCTAAGTATTATATGTATCCTCTCCTTAAACACCTCCAGGGAGGATGATTCCACCACCTCCCTGGGCAAACTGTTACATAGCAGTTTCTATAATATATACTTATATATACTTAATTTCTCCTATTAATTCTCTGAACACCTGCTCATGGTCAGTGCCTGCAGCAGGATGTTTGATGGGACTAATGTTGAGGTCTCATCACCAGCAACAGGCAGGTAAGAGATCTTCTGGCAATATATCAAGCAGACAGAAGACATCAAAACATTTGGGAAAGATAAATTGCACATCCGGCTCTTTAGTGGTATGGTGAAGCGTGCATAAATCAGGTATTTTAAAAGTTAAGAGGGTCTCAGGAGAGTCTAGGAAGCACACAGTGTCACAAGGGAACATAAATCAACTGCTTTATGGCAAAAAAAAAAAAAAAAAAAAAACAAAGTTCTAGGGGAGGAGGTATAGAAGGACACATTGGTATCAGCCTGGGAGTCAGCTAGTTTCTTAAGGAAAAGCATTGGCTCTGAGCACAAGTCCTCTACATCCATCCTTTACACAGTCAACAAGCTGCCTTTCAAAGTTGTTTCCTTTATGGCAAAAAAAAAAAAAAAAAAAAGGCAAAGCTGCACTAAGGATTAGCTCTTACTTCATTAGGCTTTGCAGGAAGAAATTCTTCACTGTGATGACGGTGAGGCACTGGAGCAGGTTACTCAGAGAAGCCCTGGATGCTCCAACCCTGAAACTGCTCACAGCCAGGTTGGATGGGGCTTTGGCCACCTGGTGTAGTGGGAGATGTCCTTGCCCATAACAGGGCGTTGGAACAAGATGATCTTTAAAGTCCCTTCCAATCCAACCCATTCTATGACTCCATGAACAGCGGAAAATATCCAGGTTCCAACAGAAGGATGCAGCAACATGGAAGATGTGGGGAAAAAAAAGTAAACAAACATATGTAGATAAATCTACACCTTAATGCACAGCACTACTCTCATACAATAACATGAGTATTTTCTTTTGCCAGCTGGGAATATAAAGCACAGTTCACCAGAGTTAATTTTGGGCTGTTGTAGCAATTAATGTATTTTTCTTTAATGGTTTCTTATTAATAAAGATCCACAGCAAAAAGAAGGTCATTTCACATAGTCTCTAAGCCAGCCCATAATGGTCTGAACTGCTATCTCAGTACAGAACACAGAAGAAGCAAGGTGGGGGAGTCAGTCTTTTTTTCCTCCGTACTCACAAGGAAATGGCCTCAAGTTACACCACGGGAGGCTTAGACTGGATACAAGGAAGAATTTCTTCATGGAGAGAGTTGCCAAGCACTGGGACAGGTTGGCCAGAGAAATGGTCCAGTCCCCATCCCTGGAGGTATTTAAGGGACATGTGGATATAGCACTGGCATGGTTTAGTAATAAGACTCAGCAGATCAGGCTGATGGTTCGGACTTAATCTTGAAGGTCTTTTCCAAACACAATAAATAGCAAATGAAGAAAATCAACCATGTACAGTGAGTCAACGTAGTTCAGTTGAGTTCCTGCAGCCTCATCCCGCTTCCCCATCACCAAGCTGATGCACAGCAGTGTTCCTCTCACCACAGAAGTTAGAAAAACACAGAGCATAACAAAAACTCCAAGATGGGATAAGGAGAGCCATGCTTGGTGGGAAGGGATGCTGCAAAGCATTTGGTTAATAACTCAGCTTCAATGGACTTGCAGTTATCTACAGTTAGTTGTGGCCACTGCTCATATTGATAAAAAAGTCCTCTTTTTTTGCTGCTAATGTGTTTTCTGAACAAATTATTCACGCTGAAAATTTCAATGCTCTTTATCTGCTGACAACTACATTCAAGGAGGAAATCTGGATGTTATGTGGCGTTCCCTGAATAACACTGGGGAGGGAAAATTGCTCACTCACACTGAAAATGCTTCCTTTCAAAAAAAACTCTATCATCTCCAACCTCTAGCAACACCACTCACAGCAGCTTTTCTACATACCAACACTTTCCCCCTCCATGAAAGTCTCAGATGATGCTTTGTACCGAACAGACAGCAAACTGCCCACACTTCCCTACAGCAAGTTTTACCCAAGCTTGAAGCCACCATTGCATTGCTTGCAAGCCTAGTGAGACAGTACCTTGTGTTCTCCAAATAGAACCAAAAAACTGCTTTTTCCTCCTAATTTGAGGGCACGTGAGCGCCACTGAATGCTGACTGTGGTCACAGTCATGAGCTATCGCATGCAAGTGGTAAATAAAAAGGGCTTTCTGGGAGGAAAAAAAGAAAAAAAGAAAGCTAAACAGCATTCGTGGCTTTATATATAGACTCTACCACACAGCTCCTCATCAAGTTGTTCAATTTTTTTCTTTCCAAAGCATCTATGAACAAGTTAGGGAGTTCCTTCATATCATATCTGAGTCTCTTGTCATTTCATATTGCAAACAGAAGTCTATGCAAAACAGGTTAACCCAGCCAGTTTCCTTTAAAAGGTAAGATACAGGGATGTAAGTTCTTCACAACCTTTTGCTTGCCAGCATTTGCAAGACGAGCAGAAAAATAGAGCAGGATTCCCATTTTGACCATATTCCTTTGGCAGAAACGCAGTGCATTATTAAAAAACACAAATAACCTTTCTGACAGCAAAACAGCATGTGCTTCCAGCCAGAGCTGCAGTATCAATTTCATACACAGTTCCATGGGCACTCAACATCAAGCAATGGGCACGAGCATCCTTCATCCCTGTAACATCTAACACCGCTGTTGCCAGCACCAACGCATGTGTCTAGCCAGATTTTGAGGAAATGCATGAGTCAAAAAGTAGGCTGCAAAAAAGATGCAGTTTGAAGGACTGAGGATGCTGCCTGAGGAGAAGCACTGCAATCTTAAGCTAGCAAGCACCAGAGCTTCAGTACACTGCAGTGCTTCATTTTGTGAATTAAGCTCATGTTTAAATATCTGGATGAAATTTGAGTGCCACCAGAGGCACATGCATCTGCTTTGCAAGATACACAGACCACATGGAAGGACTCAGTCTTCTGATCATCCATGGGCCTCATCCATCCATCCATGGACCCCATCCAACCACGAGGTCTCAAGCACAGCATCAGACATGGACACACAGGTCCCTTCTGCTGTTAGCAGCTTCATCTTGATGATTCCAACCCTATGCAAAACACATACAAAGGCTCCTCCTGCCCTCAGGTGTCACAGATTTACACTATTACTCACGCTGACAGCAACCCCAGAAGATGCCTCAAAAGCCAAGCAAAAGCCATCTGCCCACTCAATCTAGTGGAAGTGAAGAAAGGAAGACAAAAACAGCAAAAGTAAATTAGTTTTCTTAAAGTTCTTTCAATTTTCATAGAGCAGAATGCATTTATGGCACAGGCAGGGACTCAAAAGCATTTATTTTTATCTTGATATTATTTACCCTTTCCCATTTGCTATTTAAATATCCCTGAACTCCCAGAAGAATCAGCAATTCAAAATACCATTTGATATATATTTATAAGCAAGGGGAAGGATAGACTCATTCATTTACAGCTTGCCTCCTCTTTGCTTTTTTTTTTTTTTTTTAAATTAGATTTTAAGTGGTGTAATATCAATGTGCAGACTTCTGAAGATACGCAAGAATGACTTCTTGCCTCAGAATACGCATCTTGCTGGCAGGGAATCATAGAATCATTAAGTTTGGAAAAGACCACTAAAATCATCTAAGTCCAACCATTAACCATCCCCACCATGCCCACTAAACTGTATCGCTCAGTTCCACATTTATACATTTCTTGAACACCTCCAGGGACCGTGACTCCATCACCCATGGTTAAGTGGGCATGGTGGCAATGGGTTGATGGTTGGACTAGATGATCTCAGTGGTCTTTCCCAACCTTAATGATTCTGTAAGTCTATATAGCCCTGTATCATTCACACACTCAACTTTCCACCCACAGATCTGGGCCATGAGCCAAGGACAGCACACAAATTTCGCTCTCACTCTCGGCATCATTTGCAATCCTTTGAGCAAAGTAAAGGCCAACACTAGGGAAGTGCCAAACACCAGATTTCCAGCATTCATCCTCAGAGCATCTCTGCAATCCCAAAGCAAGGTGCTCCAGCAACTTATCCAAGAGGAGCTGCACGGGCAGATGTCCAAACCCTCATGGTCCAGGGTCTCCACCACCCTTCATTAGAAGCAGGGAAGGGTCAGGCTGGTATGAGGAAAAAGCTCTTCACCAGAGGGCAGTGGGCATGAAACATGCTCCTCAGAGCAGTGGCCACAGACCCACGCTGTTGGATTTCAAGGAGCGCTTGGGCAACACTTTCAGACACAGGGTTTGAATTTTGGGTGGTCCTACGTGGAACCAGGAATTGGACCCAGTGATTCTTGTGCATCCCTTCCAATTTGGGATATTCTATATTTATATGATTCTGCGATATTCTAAGATGCAAGGCAAAGGCTCCACATCCAAGAAGTTTTTCCAAGCTCCTGCTCTCCTCATTTTAGACACAAATCAGCAGAAAGCAGGGAGGGAGATGTAACTGAGCAGCCAGGACTGCAGAAGATGCACAATTACATTTACACTTGAGCTCAGTGTTTCCCACATCCTGTAAAGCCACATTATCGGCGCTTGCGCTTTTTATTTTCAATTGCATCAACAGACACAGCAAAACAGCAAGGCTTGGGAGGGAGCAGAGGATGTTATTTCCCGCTCACTTGATGTCTGGAGAAAGGGAATCAGTGCGTCATCAGCACCCTGGGAATAGCCAGAGACCAACTTGGAGATGACTGGAAGAAATTTTTTTACACTAAGAGTGGTGAGGCACTGGAACAGGTTGCTCAGAGAGGTGGTGGATGGCTCACGCCTGCAGACAGTCAAGGTCAGGCTGGACAGGACTCTGCGCACCCCGATCTAGCTGTAGGTGTCCCTGTTCACTGCAGGGGAGTTGGAATAAATGACCTTTAAAGGTACCTTCCAATTCAAAAAATTCTATGATTCTGTTAGATGAATAAAGGAGAGGGAGGTAAGGGAAAAGCTTCCAAGTAAGCCCCCAGAACACGCAGCACCAGTATCTCTCCAATTCTATGCAATCCTACATTTCTACCCAGCTTGATAAGCAAAGTCTTGGGACTGCAATCCTGCAGTGCACACGTGCCATCTCCAAGTTTGCAAACAAATAAGCACATGTGTGTTCTGTGTTCCCATACATGAAGACACGGCCTGAGCTATAAATATCACAGTGCATTTAAAATACAAACAGACGAAGGTTTCTCAGTTTACGTTCCATGCATGCGAGGCAGAAGAAAAACACACTTCTAGGTTGCAAAGCCTTCTGCTTTTTTGATATGCACACAAAGACAATGAAACAGAGTTTCCCAGATGGTGTCCCGTGCATCTAGGACTAAACTCATCTTCATACATTTTAAAGTACAAACACAACAACAAAAAAGGTTCTGCAAAGTTGGCCAAGGACTACGGCAGGAGCAGTGCTTTCTCTGTTCAATGAGATTTTTGTTCCCCTACCTACATTTTCCCAAAAATATTTGTTTACAAGTCTGAGGATGACATTTCCATCCCAGCAGCTGATTCACAGCCACATGGGCTGAGAATGCAAAGAACACTCATGCCCAGAGGCTTCCTAAGACGCACTGGGTATGCACATGCCTTGGAGCCCTGCACCAGCTGAACCCACTGCTGCCACTGAAGCATTCATGCTCCTCTTGGCATACATCCCCGAGCAAGGCCAGCCCTGTCCCCAAGTTGCTTACAAATGCACAAACCCTATGCAAGACCAACAAGTCTCTAGTTTGCATGTGCATACTCTGTAGAAGATCAGCTCTTCTCCTACAGCTTGCAAACATACAAACTCCATGCTGCAGACCCTACTTTGCATATGCATGCCCCATGCAAGGCCAGTCCTGCTCCCAGGCTGCAAACACAAATAAACCCTGTGCAAAGCCAGCAAGTCTCTACTTTGCACGTGCATGCTGTATGCAAGGCCAGTCCTGTGCAAGACAGGGATGTGCAAGGCCCCGTGCAAGTCTCCAGTGCAATGCCAGCCCTGCTCTCGTCTTGCAAACACCCGAACTGCATGCCACAGACACTACTTTGGACATGCACGCCTCTGTGGAAGGCAAGTCACAGACCTTATTTTCAACACGCACACCCCATGACAAGCCACCACTCCTCCCAGCTCACAAGCATGAACATAAACCGTGTGCAAGGCCAATAAGTCTCTAGCTTGCACACGCATGCCCTGTGCAAGGCCAGCCCTGCTCCCAGCTTGCAAACACTCAAATGCTTCACAACAGACCCTACTTCGCACATGCACGCCCTGTGCAACGCCAACCAGAAACTCTACTTTGCACATGCATGCCCCCATGCAAGGCAAGCCAGAGACCTCACCTCGTGCATGCACACCTCGTGCATGCACACCCCGTGCAATGCTGGCCTTGCTCCCAGGTTACAAACACCCTCCCAAACCCCGTGCAAGGCCAACACCAGCCTGCAACTGCACATGCACACCCCTTGCAAGGCCAGCCCTGCTCGCCGCTCGCAACCACGCGCCCCTGTGCAATGCCACCCGTGTCCCACGCTGCACACCCCCAACCGGGCACGTCCTTAGGTTAACCCCCCCCCCCCGCCCCGGTGCCATCCCCGGGCCGCGCACACACACATATGCATACACATGCGTGCGTGAACGCGCGCCCCGGGGTGGGGAGGGGGCGGGGACAGTCCCGCCGCCGCGCCTGCCCTCACCTGCCGCCGCGCGCCCGCGCTGTGCCGCCGGCACCCAAACATCACGTGATCGCGGGGCGCGGGGCCCCGCCCTGACCACGTGCTCGCCTCCGCCCACCGGAGTCCTCCACCGGCCCTCCCATGGCCCCTCAGGTGCCGCAGAGGACTGCAACTCCCAGCGGGCACCGCGAGACGGCGCCACGCCTCCTTCCCCCCTCAGTGGCCAATCAGAATGCAGTGTGGCAGCCCCCCCCCTCGCCGTCCGCCCACCGTCCCTCAGTGCTTCCCGCCCTTTCTCGCTTCGGGGGATTTTCCATCAGGGCGGTGCGCTGGCGCGGTGTGTTTTCTTTCAGCTACGAGCTGGCGTTGTTCTGTCACCGTTCTCTTCTTTCCCATCTTCTTCCAGCGGCCCCCCCCCGTGATAGGGCTTCCCCTGCAGCCTCCCAGCCTACCTTAATTTTTTTTTTTTTTGCCTCAATTCCTCGATATCCCTCTCCTCTGCTGTGCTTGTTGCGCTTTCAGCATTTCAGGGATCACACTGTCCTGCCTCCTGTGTGGTTTTCCTTGCTTCTCTTTAGCCAGCTCTCCTCAGCCCTGCCATGCCTCACTAGCCGTTGTGCACCCCTGCTGTATTCATTAATTAAATCCATACTCTGAATATCTCTATATCCAGCTCAGAGGCCGTCCGTGAGGTGAATCTAACCCAAAATTCTTGCTCTGGGGCTCTTCATTCAGTGGTGTGGTTTCTTCGCAACACCTGAGGACTCGTTCCAGCACAGGATGAGCTGATTCTCGTTGAATCTCAGGCAGAAATTCCTGCTAGGGACAGCTAGGTGAACTCTGAGGATACGGCTGTGCATTCTGTAGCTATGCAGCATACAGTCAGAAACAAATAAAACCGCCAAACTGCTGCTCTTAAAAGCACCAGCTGTGGGTGAAGTGCTGTTCAAAACACTACAACTTGTATGCAGGTTCAGGTGTGGTTTAACACAGCCAGTCCAGCACATGGAGTCTGATGGATGAATGGAGTAAAATCAGCTGGTGGCCAGTCATGAATGGTGTTCCTTGGGGGTCGGTATAGAGATTGGCCCTGTTTAATATCTTTTTTGGACAAGGGGTTGGGGTGCACCCTCAGTAAGTTTGCAGGTGACACCAAGTTGGCAGGAAGTGTTGGTCTGCCTCAGGATAGGAAGACCCTACAGAAGGATCTGGACAGGCTGGATCTATGGGCTGAGGCCAACGGGATGAGTTTGAGCAAAACCAAATGCTGGGTCTTTAGTTTCCGTCACAACAACCCCATGCATGCAGTGCTACAGGCTTGGGGCAGAGAAGCTGGAAAGCTACACAGAGGAAAAGGATCTCGAGCTGAACATGAGCCAGCAGTGTACCAAGGTGGTCAAGAAGGCCAATGGCATCCTGGCTTGTATCAGAATTAGTGGAGCCAGCAGGACCAGGGAGGTGATGGTCCCCTGTACTCAGCACTGGTGAGTCCGCATCTCAAGTACTGTATTCAGTTTTGGACCTGTCACTACAAGAAAGACATTGAGGCCCTGCAGCGTGTCCAGGGAAGGGAAACGAAGTTGTGAAGGGTCTGAAGCACAAGTCTTGTGGGGAGCGGCTGAGGGAAGTGGGATTATATAGCCTGGAGAAGAGGAGGCTCAGGGGAGACCTTAGAGCTCTCTACAACTCCCTGATGGGAGGTTATAGTGACG
Organism: Numida meleagris; assembly: GCF_002078875.1. Lineage (NCBI taxonomy): Eukaryota > Metazoa > Chordata > Aves > Galliformes > Numididae > Numida > Numida meleagris. The sequence continues at coordinate 145,428,958 of NC_034410.1, forward strand.
TGGGAGTCAAGCTCTTCTCCCGCGTAACAGTGATAGAAAAAGACATAACAGCTTTACGTTGCACCAACAGAGGTTTAGGTTGCATATTAGGATAAATTTCTTCTCAGAAAGAGTGGTGAGGCATTGGAACAGGCTGCCCAGGGAGGTGGTACAGTCACCACCATCCCTGGTGTTCAAGAACAGTGTAGGTGTGGCATTGAGGGACATGATGGGGATGGGCTGGCAGTAGGACTACATGATTTTAGTGGTCTTTTCCAACCTTAATGATGATTCTATGACAGATCATTTGGTGGACTAGAAAATAGCTCCAACTCTCTCTGTACCTGCAAGGAATTGCTCTTTATTTGCTAAGTGACAGCAGCTTTACTTAAGCGAGCTGGAAGTGGTTGGCTTTGCAGAAGGAGTTATGAAGCAAGGATTTTCTTGATAAGGCCTTTAAATGACAATTCATTTTTACAGGGGGTTTACAAGCCAGCTGCCTTTTCAGAAATGTAATTCTGCACCAGCAGCCTTGCCAAAAAAAGTTTTAAAAGGGCTGAGGGGCCACCTAAGCTTCCATAAACTTAAGGGTTTTACAGCACCAAACCACTATCAGAGCATTTTATTCTTGATCTTTCACTGCATTGGTAAATCATTTACTTGTGTGGCCTCGAAAGACACTCCCGAGGGTAAAGGCCTGTAGAAAGGCACTGAGAATGAAATACAGCTGTCCTACCTGCTGTCTGCAAAATCCTGGCTGCACTTACACGTGCAACACACTTGGTTCTTGCTGAGGGAGTCAGCAAGCCATTGAGGAGGAGGGAAGAACAGGTTAATCCTACAGTAAGCAGAAATTGCAGTTTAAGTACATGAATCAAAATTCAGGACAGTCCAATAATTTGCAGTACAAGTCGTGTTTACTTTTGATGGAAGCCTCATGAAAGTAAATAAAAATATATATAATCATGTGCTGATACACGATAAAGACAAAGTATTCTTGGGGAGAGCAACCATAGCAATTACAGTGGGATAAAACTCTGCTTTGGTTTGCAGTCTCTACATCTTGCTTGTTTTGCATTTTGGAGCTGGAGAAGTACTGCTTAATCAATATGTGTGTTATTTATACAAAAGTAATACCATATATCTCTTGAGATATTTTTCTTCTGAGAACTTAGGGCTTTACATGCAATCATTTTGTGTATATTGGGATTGGTCCTTGTTATCACCAGTTGCTTATTGATCTAGTTTTCGTAGAATCATAGAATAGAATCATAGAATGGTTTGAGTTGAAAAGGGATACTTAAAGGTCATCTAGTCCCTTGAATTGAGAAAAACATAATAATAATAGCTTTTTTTTCCATCCCATAGCAATAAGGGATTGACAGTGACACTATTATCCAGTTAGATGGTTGTGTCTTCAGGAGATTCCTTCCATTATTTGAAAAGTGTTTCCTTTTGACTCACAAGTTTGTTTTGTGAATCACCTTAAATCATAACCTTTCCAGAGCTATGCTATTAAAGCATTTATAGAAAGGTTATCCTCATGTTCTCTAGATCACTTTTTCCTGAGCTGTGTTTATTTGGTTTTGCTGTAATAATACCTCCTGGCTCTTAATCAACTTCCACTGTCATTTTTTTAATATCATCTGATGAGTTTCTTTGTTTGATGTATGATAAAGCAAGTCATACTCTTATGAAAATGTTATCAAGAATTCAATAGAAAATGGTAAATCTACAATGGTCAAATATCTTTGAGAATATTAAAAGAACAGTATATCTCCTATTAAGTTACAGTGTAGGAAAAAAAAAGAAGAACAAATATAAATTTTTGTTAGATCATATTATATTCCTATGTATAACCCAGTGGGCTTTCATTCCCAATAAATTCTACAGAACTTCTTCACAGACCAGGAGAGTACAAAGAATAATTTCCATGAAGAGTGAGGAATTGGCATTTGGGTCTCTCAAGTTATAATTTGTTTTGTGGTCCTAACATTGCTTCTCATAAAATCAAAGCTGCTATTAATTTTCTGTTGTTTTGAATTCGCTGAAAAATGTTGGTATGTGCAGGAAAAGAGAGGTAATTAAATGGTGTATCACAAGAAAGCTTTAATTACTGCTTAATTTATCACATTCACCCACAGTTGTTGAGTCCCTCCCAGTAGCCATATAAACATGACAGCCAGGATGTCTACCAGAGCATTAAAGGAAGAATTAACAGCAACTTATTATAACAACATGAAGAACAAACCCTAAATACTTGTCTGAAGTGTGTATACATCAATTCCTCCAGATTTTAAAATAATCTAGGAACTATATTTTAGTATAGTTTTTTTCATTGTCTCCTGTGCCTAAAGAATCTTGCACTTTTGTCCAAAAATGCTTCTTTTCAGCAGTTCCTTTCCTCATTTGCTCCAATTTCTTTACAGATCTCAAGGAGAAACGTTCTCCTTTCTCCTCTTTCCAGACTGCTGCCTCCTTTTGCTGTTTTTCCTGCATTATCCATAATACTTGTACAGGAATTATAGCTTTTCTGAAGACTGCCAGACAAAATATAGCTGTTTTTCAGTACCACTTATCTTTTCAATCCTGGATTAATTGGACAATTGAACAGCTGAAAGTGTTGTTCTTTTCCTTTGATAAAAATGCTGTTTTTCAGTCAAACGTGTTATATACCAAACCAGTCAACTGCAAGAAGCACTGGAACAAATAGAAGTTGGTCTCAGTGCGGGTTCTTATTTTCCACTTTCAGAGCTCCATGACGGTGACCTAAGATTCCCTGAAAACAGTACAGCTCACAGAGCTTATCGCAGCATATCTGTATGTTGTTACCTGTGAGCAATTTAATAAAAAAGATATTATAGCAACAATAAAAGGAGGCTGGAGAATGCCAACTAATCCCCGAACAGCGTTATTTCAGTCTATTTAAAGTCCAAGAGAGACTTGTATTCCAGGACCTAGCAGATTCTAACATAAAACAGGTGTTTTCATCAAGTACTGCAATGGCAGCTATGCATGTCCCAAGCTGGTGACTATCTGGCAGGTCTGATATGTCACAAGGAGGATTCACAAGCAATAAGGAGTCTATTTTCAATACTTTGTACTGCATTCCTCTTTTGATTACACCCAGGCATATCTTTATGCCTAGATTTTTTAGGGTCTTTATGCCTAGATTTATCTTAGCATCATTGTATTTAATCCTTCATTATGTAGAAACGTATTATTATGTCAGTATTAGGAAAAGACCCAAACGAAAATAAAATCTTTGTGTCTGATGCAGTGATAAGTCAATCTCCTCATCAGTAAAGCGTGTCCCATACTCCCAGTAATCCTGGTAATCATCTTTGTTTATGAAAGCTAGAGATATTAAACTGAACTCCTCACCAATCTGAGCAGGGATGATGAATGGCAATTTAAATTAGTGTTGACAGAGCTAAAGGAGCACATGCTGAGTGCAACTGTCTTAACACCACAGAGAAGGAGCATGGCTAAACCAAGCTAGAGGGGAGCAAAACATAGAGCTAACTAATGGACTTCTGAACAAATCCCTCATTCTGCCTAGCTCCCCTGATAGTTTGCTTCAATCTAGAAAGAAAAAAAATAAGCTATACTAGTGTCCAGATATGTGCAAATATGTGGAAGGGCCTTTTACTTTTCTCTTGAGAGTAGTGCCATAGCTGCTGTACATGTATAATCTGAAGAATAGCTTGACCCGTGTGATAAGCTGCAGTATGGGAGTTAGAAGTCCAACCTTCAAGGAGAGCATTGCAGAAATTAAGGGAGATTTCAGATGTCAAAGTCTTAGTACCCACGTATGCCCTATGACATCCCATTATCCAATGAATAATTGAATTCCTCCCTTTTATCATGCACAGTATCCTTGTGAAACACCTAAGCACATCAAGTAAGCAGAACAAGGAACCCTGAAATACAAGTATGTACATAGGTTCTTAGAAAATGGGAAAACTGACTTTGTTTATTTGTATTTCTCATTTAACCTATAAATGTTTCATTTGTTGCCTGATTCTAAAACTAAATTCCTGCTACCAGAATCAAGTCTGTATTTGGTTACTGTTATTAGAGCTGCAGATATCATCACTACTAAGTCAAGAATTGTCCTTTCTACCTGTGGTCTCACTCAGCTATTATACAGAATTACACATTTTGGGTGGAAAAGTTTATTGGTTTTTGCGCATTGGTGCTACATCTCTTGCAACAGATTCCCTCAGTGTTCAGGGAACTGCTACACAATCATTTTTAAATAATGATACTGTACTGAGAAATACAATAAAACCTTTCATTTCAGACATAAATATTTTAAAAATGCCCAAAGAAGAATGCTAAGTTTTGGAGATTCACTGATGAAAGGCAAGCAAAAGGCAAATCAGAAAGTAAACCTAGCATGAAACTAAACAAAAATATGAAAAAGTATTCTATGCATTTTTCCAAAATAAAAATTTTGGTTTCGATGTGACTACAGTGTCAAACAGTAATCAGTGGGATATAGCAAAACAGACTGTCCTCAAGATATTATTTGGAGATTAAAGAGTGAATTGAGCGGTATGGTAGAACTCTATCTTTGAAGGATAGTCTCCGAAACAGAAAAGCTGAGCAGAGTTGACTGTATAAGTCTTTTTGTCGCGATTAACTGTTTCCAGTACCTCAGTGAGCCCTTTTGAAACTTCATCTACTCTCCCTATATTTGCAGCATTGGCACTGTCACTCTGCTTGGAAAAAAAAGGAAACATCATCTTGAGATACGATGGTACAAATGTGCAGATCTGAAACATGGAGAAAATGCAATTTTCCCAAGGTTTATAAGGACTTGGATGTAGTTTTGTCAAGCTTTCAGCCCACACTTTAAAACAGGGAGAGAAAATCTACAAAACAACAGCAAAAAAGGTCAGAAATCTAGACAAGGTGGCTATGAATAAAGATTGAAATACATGAGCTTGTTAAATCTAGGAATCAGAAGATCTAGGGAAATGGGAGCAACTACTCCATTCTACTTTCTGTTGTAACTTTAGAACTTTAGAGCATCACTGTTGTTTCAGACCAAGATCCATTCAGCCCAGCATTTTGCTTCCACCAGTGCCTGTCAGTGAATGTCAAAGTAGAAGTAAAGCACAGAGGAGATATCTGAGCGCTCTACCAGCCTCCAACTATTCTCACCCTCAAGGTGAGTTTTACCTCACCTTGTTGTGGTCCCTGCGGATTGTCTCTTCCATCTGTTCACCCACACTTAAATCTGTGAAAAATGTCATTCATATTTTTTGTGTCTAGGACTGGCTGCATGAAAGACTGACTTTATTTTGAATCCCATTGGTTTCACAGGAAGACATTTCTCCTTGCACCAGAAGAAACTACTCATGAATATGCCGTCAAGTATGAGCCACTCAAACTGTCTCTTCGAGGCCAAGGATGTTCAGCTAATCTGAACATTGCCCACGAGGAAGGTGGCTTCTGCCTTTTCTCATCCTTATCTGCATCATTTTTAGTTGTAGTCTTTCTGAAATGCCTGGTGTGGAATTGCACTTTTTTTTCAGGATGTGGGTAACCCCAGGTTGCTGCAATTGCATGATGATACACTTTGTTTTGATTGTAATCTCTTTCTGAATAATTAGTTCTGTGTAAGAGACTTTTTTTTTTTCCCACTGTTAGTGAGCACAAAGCTGTTGTTTGGAGAGAAGTTTTTGTCATAACCCTGTCCCTTGTTCCTGCATGATAAGGGTCAGCTCAAAGCCCATTGTCATTTTGTATGTGAAATGATAATTGTTTTTCTCCATTGCTGTGCTTTTATCTAATCTGAATTTCATCTCCTGTTGTACTGCACTGCCCTCCAATACTTCTTCCTCAAAGCGTACTGTCCAGCCTTTACTAGCTTTAATGACTGCCTGTTAGACAACTTTGCCACTTTGCTGCTCAGCCCCATTTCCAGGTCATTACCTCAAATATTGCAGATGCCAGCACAGGCCCTAAGGAACTCTGCTGGTTAACACCCTGCTGCAAGAATCAGCCATGTGCTCCTACCCTCTGCTTCCTACCTTTGAAAAATTGTTTGTATTGGTCAGGACCCAATAAGGGGATAATCTAATCCTATGGATGCTTATTTCCTTTAACATCTTTTGTTAAACCCTTCTGGAAAGCCAAGAACATTTTATTTACTGGGTTATTGATATCTGCAATCCTGTTAACCCATTAAAAAAATATCAGGAGATCTGTAAGACACAACTTCCTAGTAGTGAAATCTTTTTTACCATCCTTCATCAAAGTTGCAGCTAATTTATCTGGTTCAGATGTCAGACTTACATACTTTTCAGTTCCCTGGATCTCTCCTGGATCCTCTCCAGTCTTCTCATACTAGGGAAGGTTTAAGAGGTGCATTGCACATCGGTGTTAATAATTCAGGTATTTCATCTTTGATTTTCTGTAGGACTCTTGGATAAATATGTCTAGCCCTGCTGTTTTGTCTGTGCTCATTCTTTCCTTCTAATCTCTACCTTTGCTACAATTTCAGGCAGGCTTTTGGCTGGATCTCTCCCCTCAAACAAGGTCCATGATTATCACTCCAGTTTCTTCTGTAGTAAGCCCCACTGCAATGAATTTGCATGGATATTTTGCAGTGATCTCTTTTGTCTCTAAGTGATTCTTCTATACAGATGCTACCAATTGGTCTTACAGTCAGGCTTTTCACACCTGATGTGTTGGAAAAAGGAATTTGTATGTCTTTTTTCCTCTCATTGGTTCCTCCTCAATCTTTTTTGTCCTGCCTTGTTACATTTTATTTTAATCTACCAGAATTCCTGATTCTGTTTTTTTTTTGGTTTTTTTTTTTTTGATACCACTTTAAATTTTTGAAGGATGCCTTCTAATTTCTAATAGCAGCCTTTACTCTTCTGTTCAGCTGCGCTGGCTTCTTTTTTTTTTTTCTCCAGACTATTCTAAGAGAAAACCAGCAGTACACCAGTGGCATGTCTCCTACTCAACACTCTTCAGTACTGTCAACACCTGTGAGAATTAAATTCCTCTAGCTTCTCCTTTTTTCTTTTTCTGAGAGCTTAACTTAACACATTCCCAGTGCTGAATTTAGGCAAAGGACTGGGCAACCCCTGTTGCTCCCATCGGAATCTTAACACAAGGTACACTGTGGAGTCTGTTGCAGGACATTGACTTCTTTTGAACTTTCGAACTAGATTTTCCTTAACCCTTAGTACCAACCTAGGGGTTACACATCTTCTGAGATCAATAACCAGACACTACATGAAACACTCATTAAAGGCATGTAAAAATTCAGGTTTTTTTCCTTCAGACTCTTATGTGACCTTTCATCAGTCTCCATGAATGCTAACTGAAGTCTCCCAATGCCCTTTTATTTCTTTCTCTCCCTACCTCTTTGTTTTATATCGTAGACTGTTTGTGCTGCCATACAGATTAACAGTAAGGTCTGTTGACCAAAGACCATTCTTCTTTATTGGCCTGGAGTTTCCATAAGTGTAGATTCTTGCTCACATACTTTGCTCTCTCCCACATGAGATAAAGGGACAATTTCAAAGAACAGCACCACGGAACTCTTGCTCTTCAGCTTCCTTTCCAGGAGCCTAAATTTTTGCTTCCACAGAGAGGACCTCCTTTGTCTGTGTCACTGATACACATTTTGGCTGTAATCACAAACTTGCTTCTTATAATCTTCTAACTACCTTTGTGTGTTACAACGATGAACAGTATTATTTTAAATTTAATAACTTTGCAAGGTGATAATTTCTCTCTTGTTTGGTCATCCACAGATTTTAATTTTGCTATCCTCTTGAAAATAGTCTTAATACCCTTTTGATGAGGATTTCTTTATAATTTCTCTTGAGGAAGTGAACAGAGGGCAGAAACAAATTTTAGGAAAAAATATTGCAGAACAATGGAACAAGAACCTTTCAATGCGATTTAAAAGTTTGTGATAACCTGGTAAGGAGGCAAAGGAGGGGAGATTTAAGGATATTTAACTGCAAAAGCCAAGAGCATATGCTTTAATTAAATTTAGCATCTTGAATCAACTCCTCCCTTCCCATCTGAATGGCTGTCAGATAGTCTGTGATCATGGAAATATGCTTTCCTTTGACCTTATTTATGTTACTAAATCTCTCCTGAAGTTTCTCAGTGTCGTGACTGCATGTAGCAATAGTGGGAGCAAGAAACAAGACAACAAGATATTACACTGACCCACACAAAGCACTTTTGGTAACGAGGTGCTCCTAGTACGGGTTGCCAATACTGATTGGGTCTCTTGTTGCTTACACCACTGCAGATGAGCTCCACGTTAAGAAATTTTACCAATTACGTCCTGATTTACAGGGTGGGGTTAAAGATGACTACCCTGCAAAACTATCTGCAAAGCAATTGCCTAGGGTTTTTTTTTAGGCATCTATTATCCATACATGGCAATGCTTCTGCTGTAAACATTAGATATGTTCTATTTTTTTCACTTATGCATATCCAGCAATGCTGCTGTCTCAACAGAAATGAACAATTTCTTCCCAGCATCTCATAAGAAATAGGCACTGTTTTCCCAAACATCTCCATGAAGCTCATCTGAAAAGCGTGCTATGGGTTCATGTCATGATCATCAATGACACTACCTTGGCTGTGTTGTAACACAGTATCTGTCATTTTTATAACATCCTATGGATTATCTTGCTTGCTTAGGAAGTGGGTAGCTTGGGCTCAAGTCTTTTAAGATGGAAGTTTTCCAACCTACTGTTCCCTCATTTCCTGGAAAAAATGTGCTAATCATGCAGCTGGGCTAAAGCTGCTTTCAAAGCTGAGACATTGTGCGGAAGAAAGGCCATCAAGCTGCAAAGAGACAATGAAGGAACAGCCAAAAAGAAAGACATGGCATCTCATGAACAAGGAAATCCTACAGTCTCTTGGAAAGGAGGGACAAGGGTTGTGAGGATGTACTGCGTAGGATCTGTAAAGTTTAAAAGATCACTCATGATAAAGAGGAACCATGGAATCATAGAATCACCAAGGTTGGAAAAGACCTCCAAGATCATCCAGTCCAACTGTTCACATACCGCCAACATTTCCCCACTAAACCATGTCCCTCAGTACAGCATCTAAATGTTTCTTGAACACCTCCAGGGATGGTCACTCACCCACCTTACTATACAGCCCGTTCCAGCACCTGACTGCACTTTCAGAGAAGAAATTTTTCCTAATATCCAACCTGAACCTGCCCTGGCACAGCTTGAGGCCATTCCCTCTCATCCTATAGCTAGTTATGCAGGAGAAGAGGCCAACCCTTATGTCACTACAATCTCCCTTCAGGGAGTTGTAGAGAGCAATAAGGCCACTCCTGAGCCTTCTCTTTTCCAGACTGAACAATCCCAGTTCCCTCAACTGTTCCTCATACAACTTGTGCTCCAGACCCCTCACCAGCTTTGTTGTCCTTTCTGGACACACTCCAGGGCCTCAATGTCTTTCTTGTAGTGAGGGACACAAAACTGAACACAGTACTTGAGGTGCAGCATTGCCAGTGCCAAGTGCAGGGGGACAATCACCTCCTTGCTCCTGCTGACAACGCTATTTCTGATACAAGCGGTTGGCCTTCTTGACTGCCTGGGCACAGTGCTGGCTCATGTTTAGCTGAGCTTTGAGGAGGGCACCAATAGGTAGAATTTTGAATTTCCCTAATCCTCATTTGGAGGAGCTTTTTTCTAGAAGGTGTGTTCCACCGAACAATAGATGTTATCTCCCCCTGTGGATATCCTTTGTAATATTGTTGCACCTGGTCATTACTCTTGAACACAATTGCCTAGGGACTGTGAAATTACTTCACCTTTCCTCTTAAAAATGTGTTTTTACCAACTAGTGGAGTAAGCTACAGCTGTGTGTTTTTTAGGAGAGGTTTTATAGCTGATTGCTTTTCAGACAGATCATCCTTTTAATAAATGAAATAAATACTAAAAGCAGATGAACCATTCCTCTCATGATGACAGCTTCCCACTTTTTATTATGTGGGTGGTAGAGATAAGTACAGGTGTGTGCAGTGTCTAGCTGGAGAGAACACACACTAGCACTGAGACTTGGCCTTGCAACCCTGGGACATTAGACCTGGATTCCTGCTGCAGTGTCTGGGCATTATTTTTATCTCATGCCCAAGTTACTGAATTGACTTACTAAAATATACTTATTATCCAGCCAGTTAGAAGTCTCCTCCAAGGAAGAGGCTGGATGCTGCAATAAGGCACCGGGAAAGTTAAATTTTCTTCAAATCTGAGGAGATGCACTGTTTTATGGCCAGGAGGATACTGTGTATTTGAAATCCCCTCTATCCTGAATTGGTTAAAACTCCTAATTTGCAGTCAAGGACAGATGAGGATGGTTAAGAAAATGCATTTAGTCTTAGGCTCAGGACAAGTAGCAAGCTGAATGGTTTTATTCCACCTGCATTTATTTCATGAAGTATTCCAACCAGTAATGTAGCTCATTAGGATAACATCCCCAAGTTTTATATGACAGTTGGGGTTAATAGGCTGTTGAATAGCCCTATGCTGATGATCAGAAGTGACAATACTTCAGCAGCAGTTCAGGTGCTTTTCAGTCCAAAGTCAGCCTGAAGTCAATGGAAGGACTTCTTCTGAGTCAAGAAGCTTTGGATTAATTTCCTATGTCAGTTCGCAATGTGCTTTTGAATAATTTATGACAAAGCCTTTATATAAATCCAAATTAGTGGTTTTACTTACTTGCATATCATAAGAATTAAAATTTGGAGGGGGAAATTGTTTTACTTAGTTATTTATCTGTTTGGATATTGGAGCTGAAATCTATTCATCAGTCAGATTAAAGAATGTGAAATCTGAACGAGGCTGGCTCTCTCATTTTAACGAGTTACTCTATCCATTTTATTTTCCTCAGACAGTGTTGATAAAATGAGATACAAATCTACACACCTGCAGGCCATTGAGATAATACAGTGTTCAGACTAGCTATGGGAAGAGAAATGGTAGGAGAGATACGTGCGTTCATCAGGATGATATACACAAAAAGGGAGGATGATTAAGTTAACAAAATGCCTTTAATAGTCTAAAAGCTTAAGGTATTAATGAACCATTTCTTGACTGAGCCAAGACTTTTGACCTTAAAATGATAACCTTTCAAAAACAACAGTAGTAAATGTAGGCCAACTGATCAATTGATTTGAAGTATTTTAAATGCCAATGATTTAGTGTGCAGATCTGCATTATAATCTGATCTCAGAGTGGGATGCCATCAGAAGAGGTGGTCCTCCTCCTTCTGTTTTTGAGCTGACCCTGGCAAGATATTCTTGTGTTCTCCCATGCATTTGACTGAGCAGCTCTGTAGCCTGTAGCTGAGGGCAGCAGAAAGTACTAGGAACAACTCTATAGCAGCATCCTGAAGCTGAACAAAATTAGGCACAACATGAAACTGTATCCTCGTGTTAGCAGTTTTCTCTGAGTAGCACCACAGCCGAATGTAATTATGGAAATGTCAACAACTAGAAGATCTTATGTAGTACAGTAGTAATTAATTTCAGAAACAATGAAAAGTGATGAACAGTGTTTGGTTTCTTTATGTCTTCAAGCTGATACTTGCTACTGAATTCATTCTTTTAATTATTATTATTATTATCTTTGTATTAGAATTCAGTTAAATTTAGTAGATTGTATAACAGGATGGGATGTAGGGGATATTTCCCTTTTAAGGGCAATGATTACAAGGGCCAATCAGTCTATACCTTTTAGCAGCCAAATAAGAGCTTGGGAGCTAACCGATGTTCTGCAAAGATGGAGTTCACTAAGCTCCTCGGAAGGAGAACTCCTACTGAAACTGCTTTGATAGAAAAGTGAATGCAAGTAGAGACCTTACAATGAACAAAAAGGTCAGTAGAGAAAACTGTATGTTCAAGCTCAAAAAATGCAGGGAGAGCACGGACATTACTAAAAGTCAATTTGAATTATTCCTGGCAAAGAAAATTGGGAGCACAGATTTCTTTAGTATTTAAACGTGAAAACAGAAAGAAAAGGTGGAATAAGAAATATAGGGCAGAGATTAAAGATAATGGGAATATGACCCCACAGCTAAGGGTATACTTCAGCTCAGTATTCTATAAGGTGTCTAATGTAGAGCCTGCTAGGAAAAGACAAGATGATTAATGGGAAGAGGACTTTGGACATGGAAATTTCTATTACCAAGGTGGAAACAAAACTCTCTAAACTAGTTTCATTTAGCTAGGGAGAAGGGAGGAGATATGGAGCTGGGTAATCAGCATTCTTGATATTTGAAAGAGCTGGCTCATGAAATCAGTGCTCCATCTCAAAGCTCTTTAATAAATGTATGAAGTTGGGGGTGGTTCCATCTGACTGTCAAGTAATAAATATAGTGTCCATATCAGAGTAGAGAAAAGCAACCAACCAACCCCGCAAGTGAGCATGCTTTAGAATAAATCATCAAGAAAACAAAAATGAATGAATAATTAAGAGAAACAAGCACAAGGAGGTGAAAATAAATCAAGATAGGAGGTAATACAGATTTATCAAAGGCAGATTATGCCTGATATCTTTCATTGAAAAAGATAACCAATTCTTATGGATGGAAAAAATGCTGAAGACATAATCCACTTAGACTTCAATAAAGCAATATCAGTATTGTGCCACATGGGAAATTATTAACTGCAGAAAATGTGGACTGTGTCCAAAATACTTATGGGGTAAGGAACTACTAAAGAGAAATGCCCACGTTTTCTGTAGAGAAGAGAACTTTTAGTTTACAGGACAGTTTTTATTGAAGAGTCTCAATGCTCTGTCTCTGAACTAATCTTATTTAATGTTTTCATTGGGGATCCTCCCCTAAAAAATAGGTATTTACTAATGAAATCCGTAGACAGCATAAAGCTGGGAGGCACAGGCAATTCAGAAAAGCATTGGTGAATTGGATGGAGAACTGAAAAAATGTAATAGTACAGAGAGTAAGGTCATGTATGCAGGGATTAACAACAGAAGAATCAGCTATAAAGCTGGAGCTTGTCAGTAGAAAATGAGAGAGTAGAAAGGGCATGTTGTGTTTGCTGATCACAGATTGATACAGACCTGTAAAAGCAAACATCCTACGGATGCTTCAGCTGAGATACTCTCAAGAGAGGTAGGGAAATATTATTCCACTTTGATTAGACGATTCTGAGACCTCTTACAGAGCAATGTACGAAATCCTTGCTTACACATACAAGGAATATGAATTCCAACTGGTGCAATGAAATTCATCTGGGACCATCAGTGGCATGGAGAGGTTACTAGACAGGAAAAACCTAGAAGTGTTTATTTCTTACGCAGCCTAGGAAAAATGAAGCTGAGAGGGAATATGATTATTCTCTAAAGGTAAGTGACGTGAGCTCAAGGAACAGGGAAAGGTTGTTTAAGCAAAAAGAGAATGCTAATGCAAGAATAAGTTGGTGTACATTGAATATGGATGAAATCATCCTGGAAAGGCTTAAGATTTAAGAGTGAAGGGTCTGGAACGCTGTCCTAGTCACAATAATGGGAACAAAATCCCTTACTATCAGTTTGATTAAGAAACATATCACAGGATATGACACCAGTGGTAGTGCAGGAATGGCTTTTGTTACTCAGAAAGATGCTGGATTCACTGATCTCAGCTATGTCAGCTTCAGGCCTGAACGGACTTGTTTGCTTGGTGCTGTATTCACTGATTTGTGTCTCTAGTAGCTTGTCACCTTTATGTTGTTCTCTGTTGCATGGTACAAACCTATCTTAGCTGAGTCATGAGTGGCACTGTGAGGTCTACTGCTGGTTCCAAGCAGGAAGGATTCTACTGATGTATAAGTAAAAAGGATGTCTGTAGGTCAGGTGAGGTGAGACGTGCTCTGGAGGTGACGCTTTTTCTACATGGAAACTCTTGGGAATTGAGGGTGATTCCAGTTTTAGTCAAGACACTGTCATCAGATTATAAATGGGCAGGGATTGAACCTAAGCAGAGCAATTAATGCCTAAGCTAAGCCTAGGTAAGCAGGGAGAAAAATCTTTTGCTCGTATTTTGAGTTTTTACCTGTTGGACCAAGACTGAGAATTATTATAGAATCATGAAATGGCTTAGGTTGGAAGGGACTTCAAGGTCCATCTGGTTCCAACCCCTCTGCCATGGACAGAGTTGCCACCCACCAGATGAGGCTGCCTAGGTCCCCATCCAGTCTGGCCTTGAGCACTGCCGGGGAATATGGGGCATCCGCAGCTTTTCCGGGCAACCTGCTCCAGGGCCACACCACTTTCTGAGTAAAGAATTTCTTCTCTTTCAGTTTAAGACCATTCCCCCTAGTCCTATCACTATTAGCCCATGTAAAATGTCAGTCTCCTTCCTGTTTATAAGCTCCCCTCATTTACTGGAAGGGTACAATGAGGTCTCCCCAGAGCCTTCTCTTCTCTAACCTAAAGAATCACAAAACTGCAGGGGTGGAAGGGACCTCAAGAAATCATCAAGTCCAACCCCCTGCTAAAGTAGGTTCCCTACAATAGGTCGTGCAGGTAGGCATCCAGATGGGTCTTGAATATCTCCATGGAAGGAGACTCCACAACCTCTCTGGACAACCTGTTCTAGTGTTCCATCACCCTTACTGTAAAGAAGTTCTTCCTCATGTTTGTATGGAACTTCCTGTGTTCAAATTTTAGGCCATTACTCCTTGTCCTATCACTACGCACCAGAAAGAAACACAGCTCCCTCAGTCTTTTCTCATATGAAAGGTTCTCCAGCCCTCTAATCATCTTCATAGCTCTTGTCTTGACCTGCTCAAACAGCTCCACATCTTTCTTACGCAGGGGGCCCCAGGCCTGGTTGCAGTACTCCAGAGATGGGAATTCACAAGGGCAACCAGTGTTAAAATTGAAATGCATTTATCAAACATGAGGGGAGGATGCCCTGTCTTTCTTTACCTCTCCTTTCCTTTTCCTGTTCCTCTGACTAAACACTTCAGTAGAACAAGTTGCTCAGTACAGAAATAACCTGCTGTACTTGCACAAAACTACTTACACATTCACTTGAAGTGTCCAAAGGAAATGATCAGGAGACCTTGCTCAGCAGTGACATTGCATGCTCATTCTTGTTAGGGAAATTAGGGATTTCATTCTTGTTAGGTGCTGCTGATTTGACTCAGTGGTCAAACTGACCAAGTAGTAATAGATAATTTTGAAAGAGAGAGAAACTTATTTCTTTTTTCTAGTCCATCTATACTTAGATCTTACACTGTGGCATCTTAGGCATATCAGACGTATTCCACAGGTTAGCTAAGAGGAGGGAGTTGGTCATTACTCTCGGCAGTTCATCCCTCTCAAGGAATACTCCTTATGTGGGATGAACTGTGAAAAAAACATGAGAAAGGCTTTCTCCAGTGAGAAAGATCAAAATGTCATAGTTGGAACCCTTTTCACAAGTACTCCACAGTGTTCCCAGAGGCATCTGAGAAAACTCTCTCTGGTGGTTGCTGCAAGCTGAGTGCCACCAGACCACTGTAATTCTAAAGCTTTTTCAAATGGCGAAGTCTCAACACAGTCATCCTAGAGAGATTTCAGAAGAGTTCACAAAGCAGTCAAAAAAAAAAAAAAAAAGATACATTTTTAACATTGATTACGAAATGGAAAATGCTAAAAGCAAAAATCATAAGCGTAACGATATTTAGGTATGATTAATATTGCTCAGAAACCCACATTCAAGCAGTAGTCAGTGATATTAAATTCTGCCAGTACACAGGCCATATCGCATAAAAAGAAATGATCGAATGAACAGGCAGACTAACAAAAATGCAGAAGATCAGTCCTTGTTTGGACAGAAAGGGATGGAGAGGAGAGAAGCTATCACAACTCCCTTATATTCCCATAGTGACGACAGGACAGTCCCTGTGGTATCCATGGTGTGTAAGCAAGGACTATTCTTGATACACAGAAGGCTGAGAGATGCATTACGTGAAGCTCTTGGAATAGGTCCTGAGGAGGGGCACCAAGATGATCAGAGGTTGGAGCACCTCTCCTACGAAGAAAGGTTTAGGGAACTGGGCTTGTTTGGCTTGGAGAAGAGAAGGCTCTGGGGAGACCTCGTTGTGGCCTTCCAATACTTGAAAGGAGCATATAAACAGGAGGGGGTATGACTGTTTACATGGGTGGATGGTGATAGGACAAGGGGATATGGTTTTAAACTAAGACGGGAGATTTAGGTTAGATATTAGGAGGAATTTTTTCACTCAGAGGGTGGTGACGCACTGGAACAGGTTGCCCAAGGAGGTTGTGGAGGTATTCAAGGCCAGGCTGGACGTGGCTCTGGGCAGCCTGGTCTAGTGGTTGGCGACCCTGCACTCAGCAGGGGGTTTGAAACTCGATCTTTGAGGTCCTTTTC
Source organism: Numida meleagris (assembly GCF_002078875.1). Taxonomy (NCBI): domain Eukaryota; kingdom Metazoa; phylum Chordata; class Aves; order Galliformes; family Numididae; genus Numida; species Numida meleagris. The sequence goes on from NC_034410.1 coordinate 145,445,341, forward strand.
AACCCAGGCCATTCTATGATACTATGATTCTATGATTCTATGCTATCAGAAAGGCTTGGTAGTTTAAAGGGAAAGCTAGGAACTCAAAAAGAATTCAGAAATGGTACCCACACCTCTATTTACTCTCATTTGAGTGAGTCAGACAGGATGCTCTTTGGTGGGAGGACTCAAAGAGTGTAACTGTGATCTCTGAATCAGCTCCAATGTGGCACTTGGTTACAAGCCAAGAATTCCATGTGGAAGAGAAATAAATAAGAGTATGAGGGAATGCAGAAGACCAACAGAAGACTGAGATTTAAGGAAACGAAAGGGTTGGTAAGAAAGGAGAGATTTTGCCATGCATGGAATCAGGTGTAGTTCAAACAAGATGCTGAAACTGAATTGTGACTAACACAAAATATACCTTTGACCTCGTTCACTTCAAGCTGATCTTGGGAAGGCAGTGATGGATGTCTTAATTTAAATCATGAAAATAAAGCCAAATCAAAACAGCATCTGAGCATACATTCAGAGAAAGCTCTTTTATTGTGCTGAAGTAGCCTGCATGCCAGCGCTCTACATAAACAGTCTAAATATACAGGTTCATAAATCTTATGTATGAAATTAAAACAAGCAAAAGGACATTGATTTATTATATGTTTATTGGAGAGCTTAAAATTTACTTTTCAGTTATTATAACTGTGCCCCCCCCCCATGCTCCATAAGGGGCCAGAAGTGCTTGACTTCAATTGTGCTTTTCTTGTTTTTGGTGATTATAAGGTCAGTAGGAAACGTTCCCAGAACAGCAATTTTTTGGCTCCACTCTTTGCTTGTTTCTAGATTCCCACTGCAAATTTACTATCCTATGTAACTTCCCCAAAAAGCAACTGACCTCCTGAACTTGAAATATAGCTCTGGTTTCAGGGAAAGGATTTTGTGCGAATTGCCATGAATATCACGAAAGGCATTTGAGAGATCTGGAGTGAGATTGTGACTGATGTAAAATGCATCTGCTTTGCTTCTTTGTAAAATTAATGAAACAATATTAATTGCACACCAAATGAAGATATGTCCTGGTTTGTCAGAAAGCTGTCTTCTCTGTTACTCCTAAAAATGTTTGTTGGTTCTTTTTTTCTGTTTGTTTTTTTTTCTCCTCTCATTTGTGACAGCTCCATAACCTCTAGTCATTGATAGCTCCACTGTTCTTGTATATATTGTGTGGGGAAGAGAAAGGGATGAATGGAAAGAAAGGCATTTACTTTTAAAATATTTCTTCATGTGTTGAAGTAGTGCTGCATGTCCTAGCATGCTGGACTGAACTAAGCTTGACCAGCTATACCAATAAGAAGAGGACAAAAGCAAATAAGGAGTGTAAGAAATACAAATGGAGGGATGGATGGTGGATGGCTTAATCGTTCCTGTTGGTATGTGTTGATGAGCTATGCCTGATAAGAAACTCTTGAGTAACACATCTCCCCACAGACAATGAAAAGTGAAAGCTGTGGCAAGTGGATGTATAGGAAAAAAGTTTGAGACTACTATAAAAAGAAGACCCTCTGTCCTTGGGCAGTCTGACATAGGGACATCCTGAGCCTGAATCTTGTCTTTATGATGAGTAGCCCTTAATAAACCTTCCTTCCATAAACCTCCTTTCCAACCCTTCAGGCTGAATATTAGGAAAAAGTTCTTCTCATTACAGTGGTAATGCATTGGAACAGGTTGCCCATGGAGGTGGTGCAGTCACTGTCCCTGGAGGTTTTCAAGAAGCATGTGGATGTAGCAGTTAAGGACAGGGTTTAGCAGGCATAGTGATGATGGGTCGACAGTTGCACTGGATAATCTTAGTGGTCTTTTCCATCCTCACTGATTCTATGATTCTATGAAATGCATCTAATTGCATCTAACTGAATCTATTTGCATCTATACAACAGGCTGGTTTCCACAATGCAGTTTTGTAGTGCATGAAAAAAATGCACTGAACCCACCTTCACTGTTCTTTTTGCTAAAGGCTGCTCCAAGACCTCTGCAGGATTTTAACTGAACTCCTTAAAGGTGAACATCTGTCTTGCAAATATCTGCTGCCTTCAGCTGTCCCAGTCCAGCAGAAGCCCGGGTAAAAGAACTTGATCTCAACTTTCTTCAGGTCCTTGTCTGGTTCCATAGAATCTTAGAATCATACAGCCCTCTCTCTCCTGGGAAGGGTCAAGGCTCTGTTGTTGTAGCCACACATGACCAAAGCTTAGTTTCTTAAGTGTCTCAGAGTGGCTGAATAAATGATATTTACCATTACATCTGTGGCTTTCTTTTTCTTATCAAGCAGCAGCTCACTCAGTGGAGATGTCAGGGAGTAACAAAGGCCAACTGAGCCCCATAACATTGTCAAGCAGAGCAGGAACTTTGTCAAATGAGGATGTGGCAGTTTCCAGGAGCCAGGAAGTCAATCCCTAGTGCAACATCCCGATCAGATCTCCTAGTGATTCCTAGTAGATATTTTTTATATTCTCATATCCTTTTCTTTCAGTCTTGTCCTTGGGTTCTCTGTATGCCTTGCCTTTGGTTTTCTGCTGTGACCGTTTTAACCTATTTCCCTTTTTCTTAGCTTCCTTCACCAAAAAGTGTGCACTTCCCACCATCCCTGCCGTGTATAATAGAATCATAGAATCATTTAAGCTGAAAAAAACCTCCAAGGTTATCTCCATCATGCCACTATACCATGCCCCTAAGTGCCACAGCTACTCTTTTCTTGAAAACTTCCAGGGATGGAGACTCCACCATTTCCCTGGGAAGTTCCAGATTTAAATAGCCCAAATGGCTGTCGTACTGTCCAATCTTTTGAAAAGTAGGAAGGACTGCTTAATTCACAGATTCACCTTACTCACATCCTCTAAAAGGTTAAATCAGCTCCCTCCATCTTTGTGAATCACAGCCGCTATCCTCTGCAGTGAACTAGGAGATGCCAGCTCCAAATTAAGAATACAGACTTATCTCCATACTCTGTCAGCTTTCATGATCTTTATCTCCCTGAAACGTTCATGATCCAGATGTTTCTTGTTGGCTTAGATAGCTGTGCTGGTAACCACCCACACTTAGCACTTCCTAATGCCGTTGACACAAGTCTGTGTACAGTAATCAGAGAAAGTAAATAGTATCTGCAGAGAATACTTAAATTTAATTAAAAGAATAGCAATATCTCATACTTTGGCATGCTACATTGCCACTGTAAAGGTTTTCTGCTTGTACAGACAGCTTCACAGAGAAGCTATTCCTTCTCTGCATACCTGTAGGACAAATGGCTTTATCTGGCTTATGGTCTGCATTTCTAAGGGTCTTAATAATGAAAAACATTCTGTCAGTCTGGAGGAGTTCAGAGAAAAGTTATTTGAAGAAGGAATTTCCTTAAAGTCCTTCAGTATCACCTTCTCAGACCTTAGAAAAGTTTTAGGAGACCATCTTCATTGCACTGAGTTGATATCACATTAAGTTGATACCTTAGAGAACCTGGGACAACTTTTTTTCCTTCTAATTTTATTTCTGTCTTCCCCATGGCTGAAAAGAAACTTCATGCCATCAGTGATTGGAGTTTTCTGTCAAGTTGTTTGGTTGTTTTTTTACTGACTGCAAGAGCTGCCTTTAAAAATCTCTCTTCTTAAAGTATCCTCTTCTTTCATAAACCATTATAACTCATAAAAGACTCTGAGAACAAGGGGTAGGCTTGAGCCAGCAATGTGCAAAAGACCTTCAGGGCTTTGGCAGTCTGCTGGACTGTCATATCTTCCTCTGCTGTTCCTCACAGGCAGCACTAAAGGGGATGCTCCAGAAAAAAATACCTGCCTTGAAAGAAAATAAATCATCTTCTATGATGATCTATGATGAATCGTCTTCAAAATCTTATTCTATTACCCTTATCATTTCTTTTAAACCTGGAATGCTAAGAAAAACCTTTATCTCCCTGCAATACAGCTTGCCTGGACCAACTGCAACACAATGTTTCTGTTCGAAGAGTGGCAGCAGCTAAAGTTAAGGGTTTCTGTATTCGGCAATATGCTGTGCCTAACTTTTCCATTTTAAAGGGTTTTAGACAGGGAAGGCAACAACTGTTTCTACCATTCTTTACCCGGAGGATAGTGACAGAATTGAAAGATTTTCCAGAAAAGTTGTGGATGCCCCATCCCTGGAGGCATTCTAGGCCAGGTTGGATGGGGTCCTGGACAGCCTGATCTGGTGGGTGACAACCACGTGAGGAGGACTGGAAATAGATGGGCTTTAAGGTCCCTTCCAATTCAAGCCATTCTATGATTGTATGGAAAAGTCTCCATACAGAGCCCTGAACAGATATCAGATGCAGGAGGATCAGATTTTCTGTGCTCACTGAGCACAGAGGGCAAGACTATCACAGTGGACACTGAGTACTGCCCATCCCTAGGTCAAGTAATTCAGCCCAGCTCAGCTTCCCTGTTGGAAAGAGGCAAAGAATTTACCCAAAACTATTAAGCTGATTTCAAGTGAGTTTGAAGGTTCATTTATAGTCTCAGTCCAATGCTCCTCTCTTGAAGACCACCTCTGATCTTTCTTCCAGCAGTCTGAGCAAATAGATACTGGAGTAGTTAGGCAAATGAGATGAAGTGATCTTCTCTTTCTTCAGATCTGGTTTCTAGAAGTTGTACTCCAGTAGGCTCTGGAGATCAGTATCTCTTTTTTTCCTTTTTTCACATGATAATGGAAAGCCACAGACTTCAGCATCGGAAATCTGATGAATTGCAGCAGCAGCAGTAGCTCCCCAGCAAAAGGCACAGCAGGGGTATGCAGTACATACATGCTGAGCAAACTGTAAAATAACAAGGAAAAGGAGGAGAAGAGGTGGAAATAACATATGAATTACAACTGAAGCTACTGGATTTGCCTTGAAAAAAGAAACCTAAAGAAGCCAGGTGCATATTCTTCCAACAAGAGGGAGTCTATGGCACTACATAGTGCTGTGGCCTTGGTGACTAGAGAGAGAGAGAGAAAAATAATTAAATCTCATAAAAGAAAGAAAATGAAGAGAAAATGCTGTCTAGAGAGGTTATGAAAGCTCCTTAAATGTTTATAAAACCATGCTTCAAAAAGGTGTAGGTATTCTCGATTTCTTCTAGGAAAAGTCTAGTGAAGAGGTAGACAAATTGTATCGAAGAATATATTTGAAATGCTCTGAAAAGATTCAAAAAATTATCTTCAAACTTTGTGTCTTTCTGCCTTTGTTCTTGGCTGCTTCCATCCCCAGAGACTATCTTGAAGCTGTGTGGAAAAACAACACCAATAACAACAAAACAACAACAAAAGCACTACAATTTTCCTTGACCTAATGCAGACAAAAAGATGAGAACAAAATGTTTCCAGGATATTTGGGAAGCATAGGGGAACAGAGGAGTTACTTGGATGTTCTAGGAAGGAAAGACAGCTCATTGTGAGTAAGTCCAAGAGCCTCAGGTGTCAATGACCTTTAGGTCCACTACATCTCTTTGATATCCACTTCTAAATAAATATTCATGGCTGACACATGCTCTGATAGAAATGGCATATTGCAGTCATTTGCTGGTTGGTGGATAGAGTCTTGTCAGCTCATTCATAGCACATTTGCTGCCAAATCATTCCTTTAATCATAGAACGAAGAAATGTTACGCACACTGAACAAATCTCTCTCATTGACTTGAACAGGTTACTACTGCAGTCTGTTATCCTTCAGCTTCTATTTTCAGATGCCTTGTAACCCATTGGATGTGTGAGTCACAGCTCTCACTACCAGGCTCTGCCAGGACAAAAATGGCAGGCTAGGACTCTAATAGTGCTAGATGTCTACTTCTGAAGGTGTCTTCAACGCCTCTGCCCTGGAACAGAAATACCCTATTCATTTTATCGAGTGCTCACAATAAATTATTGTCTCATCCATTGAATGGCACATTTTACACCCAGCAGTCTCATCAGGAGGATTAAGGTCCCACTCAACTTCTGTATAGTCTCAGGATTTGGCCCATACACTGGGGAAAGGAAAATATGAAATATGGCTGCAGCTGACCCTATGCCAGTCATCCTCAGCATGCCTTCTGTAGCCTCACATTTTTCACTACCAGCTCTTGTAGGGAAAAAAGCAATTCAAATTGCCATTAATACGTGAAGGAAAGTCAGGTAAGGCTTCAGGTCTCTTATATGGACTGACTATGATATGCGTTGCACATAAGGGTGTTTTCTCCTGGAGCACACTCAAATTTTCTTGGAATGTTCCTGGGGAATAAGGGCAACTGGCACATCAGGAGCTACTTTTGTGCTAGGAAACTTCTCAGAAGTAGGGTGGCTGCAAGCAGACTGCCCAGTGGAAGTGAACACTGGAACACACTTATGCCCAAGCAGTCTCAAACTCATCTTTACCACTCCAGGAGAGAGAGTGCTCATTTCAGCAGATGCCATTTCCTGACAGCTAAATCACCATCTTCCTCATTTCAGTGGGCTTTTTCTTTTTTTTTTTTTACAGCATAAAGCGAAGTGCCCTTATCAATGGAAGTCACCAAGAAAAAGAGCCAGTCATTTATTTCATATCTAAAGTGCTCAAGAACAGTCTCATCAGGAAAATGAGAATAAGTTGCATTGGTCAAGCTGAATGAAAAGCAGACGTGTGTAACCTTTAATGTGAGATTATCTCATTGTGCTTCTGGCCTGCGCTGATGTTAATAAGTGTTATCACACCGTTCAGTCACTTTTGACCTTCTAGCCCAGGTAGTCATTTTCCACCTGAGTTAACTAGTTGGCTAGAAATCCAGAGGAAATTTGAACTTATGTTCTAAATACTCTTTCCCAATACTTTTTAAAGAGAAAATTAATCTCCTGTGGGGTTCTTTAGGATATTAGATGAAGATATATCATGTGCTGACATATGCAAAGGCACGATGATGTCAGGTAGACAAAAAGCACCCTTGTGGAATGCATGTTTCATTTTTATAAATAAGATTGTCACCGTGCTTTTATAGTATTTGAAGATCTTAAATTTTATAACAAGATCAATTGTCAAGTAAGTGTATAACTACTTCAGCAGCTGATAACCTTTTTATTTTTCATCACAATTAGTTGTTACCTGGACATTGTCTTTTTCTGGGGCATGATTACACATTTATACCAGGCTCAGTTTCTTATGCATTAAACCTTAGATTGTCTTTACTTCACTCTGTTATTGTGTTGTGGTTTGACACTGATATGCAGCTGAGAAACACTGAGCCATTCTCACTCACCTTCTTCCTTGACAGGAGGACTATGTATGCTCTGTATCTCCAACAAATAGGCTAAAATACGCATTCATTCATCCTCATTATTTGTAGTGCATAGGTTAAAATGTATACAATAAAAAGAAGACACTACTTGCACCCCAGAATTGCATACTGAGATATGTGTATGTGCATGCATATATTTTGCAAATTTTAAGTGCCTGTTTTATAACAAAATTACAATGAAAAGGGATTTAAATGAAAAATTTTTGATTAGTTAAATGATCGTCTGTACATGAGACATTAAAACCCCTCAAATGAAAAACTATATAAAGCATGTTCAGAACATGAACGGCATATGATAGCAGTGTATTTGCTTCTATTTGAGTGTGTTAAAGCAAATCATAGTTGGGGTATGAGCTGGTTTACTGACAGAAGGAGGGAAAAATGACATGAAGCCAAGCCAAGAGATTCCACCTACAGTATTAATTAGTTGCAAAATTAAGAAGCCATTCAGTTTTTTCTCCTTTTTTTTGAAGATATATTTGGGCACTGATCAGAAAAACAGACACCAAACCACTGTTTCTTACCTCATTTAAACCCATAATATCATTAGTAAATTAAAAGTTTAGAAGTCCTGTAATTTTAGTGTTCATTCCCCATCCTACTTCTGGATTTGATCAAAAGCACTTCAAGTTTTGGGTCTTCTTGTCAAAACGTTGCCAAGTTTCATGAGACAATTTCACCTCTTGTGATACTTGAAAACAATTACACACAAGTCTCAACTTATCTTGAATAAAATGAGAACAAAAATAAGTTCCATTTTTCAAGGGAAGAGGCTTGAAAATGTTCACAGGATCATAGAATCATAGAATCATAGAATCATAGAATCATAGAATCATAGAATCATAGAATCATAGAATCATAGAATCATAGAATGGCCTGGGTTGAAATGGACCTCAAAGACCATTGAGTTTCAACCCCCCTCCCGTGTGCAGGGTCGCCAACCACTAGACCAGGCTCCCCAGAGCCACATCCAGCCTGGCCTTGAATACACCCAGGGATGAGGCATCCACAACCTCCTTGGGCAACCTGTTCCAGTGTGTCACCACCCTTTGTGTGAAAAAATTCCTACTAATATCCAACCTAAATCTCCACCGTCTTAGTTTAAAACCATTCCCCGTTGTCCTATTACTTATTCCCCCTTGTCCTATCACTATGTTACCTGAATTAATCTAAAAGCTAAAAACTGGAAGTTGAAGAAGAGCCTTTAACTCTGTGGATTGTTTCATGACTGAATTTTAAAGCTGTTGAACTGAAGTCATAAATACCTCAGATGGCTCTCATCTTCCTGTCTTCTCATAATTGATAGGACAAGAGGAAATGGCCTCAATTTGCACCAGAGGAGGCTCATGTTGGATATTAGGAAAAACTTCTCCAAAAGAATAGTCAGAGACTGGAACCAGGGAGGTGGTGGAGTCACCATTCCCAAAGGTGTTCAAGAAATGTGGAGGTGTGGTACCTAGGGACATGGTTTAGTGGGCAATATTGGTGGTAGGCTGACAGTTGGACTAGATGATCTTAGAGATCTTTTTCAACCCTAATGATTCCACGATTCTATGATTACTCTTCATCTCCCTCAAAATGTCTGCAATAGTGGGAACTTTGCAAATTCTGTTGGTCATCTGTAAGATGCTATGGGATACGGCAATGTATACAGATAAATCCTTAATCAATAAACTCATTTCACTGCCAGGGGTGCCAAGATCTTCCAAGCATCACAGGAACCACTACGAGAGACACAACCAGCGCTGCATCTGCCATTTAGTTAGGTGAAGAACAGGAGGTGCAAAGCATAACACAGGCTTGTAATTTCCTGCAAATACTCCAAGACGTGATCATGTGTAGGCTAAAGTATATTATTTTAGTCTTTGAGAGTCTTTAGTTAGAGAAAAATGAAGAAAAATAATAGTTTGACTAACTTTCCTTTGTTTTAAGGGTTTATTTCTTGTTTCTGTAAGACCTCATTAGAAGTAGCCAATTTTACTTTGCTTTAAATAATTCTATTTCAGTCATTTCTTCTAGGTAAGTGAAAAATCTTAATCATCAACCAAAGTTTTCCATAACAAATCTGAGCAGAGAGACTGTTTATGGCACTTAGTAGTGTAAAAGTCTGCCATGAGAAACCTTTTAACAAAAGTGAGCCCAAGCCTCTACAAATTATTTTAAGAAAAGTCCATTCATGTTGTTCACAGCAATACTGAATTATGCTCTTGAAAAAAAAAAATAATGGACTTTGCCTGTCGAGTTGTGATATTACCCCATAAATATACTTTTCTACTTTTTACTCATGTAAAGAAATTGCATGCAAGCAGACTTATGAAAGGCCCATTAACAGCTTTGTACACAACAGATGCTCACCATGCAGACCAGCACGCCTTTGCAAAGATGCATTGAGGTTATTTGTCAGTTAAAGCTGCAAAAAGTGAGATCTTTCTGATGGGCTCTAAACAGCTGTGGGCAGGAGCCATAAAATCTCTGTAAACGCTCCACCGAGTCATGCTGGGTCCTCATGGCAGAGTTTAGTGGGGCAGTCTGAGTGCAGCAACGACCATATGTGAAACCAGCATGGATCAGGAACATGTCTAAAGGACAAAAAGAAGCAATCATGGCCAAGCTCTGCCATGCTTAGCTCAGGACTCAAGGAGTTCAGAGTTGTCATAATAGCAGAAAGAGTAGAGCTGCTTCACATGGAAAGGTGAGATGGGACCTGGGAGGGACAGCAAGATGAGCAAAGGCTCCTTAATGGAAGGCCCAGGCACACAAGACTCAATGAAGGCAAATGGAATCACTGACGACGGTCATCAGTTTCATGTGAGAGCCCAGATAGCCAAACAGGACCAAAGTCATAAGGAAGGCCCAAGATGAGCCAGGGGAGCAACAAGTTGACCAGCTGAACCCAGGCCTGCCTTCGAGGGTGTCTCAGGAAAACATTAAGGCCAAGAGTCAGAGCTTAAATGCAGCTCTTGGGGTAAAAGCAAGGTGTGTAGGTGGAGGTTCCAGGCAGGGTTCATCAGGGGAGTTAGGATCTACAGGTTTACACAGGACGATGACAGCTGGCCTGAAGCTGACAGTGTGACTGTCAACAATTCTGATGGGACCTTATGACCTTTCAATATCTAAGACGGGCTTATAAAATTTGGAGAAAGACTTTTTACCAGGGTCTATAGTGACAGGAGAAGGGGAAAAGTATTTGAAATGAAAGAGAGTAGTTTTAGAATGGATATAAGGAAGACATTCTTCACTCAGAGGGTGGTGAGATACTGTAAAAGGCTGCTCAGAGAAGCTGTGGATGTCCCATCTCTGGATGTGCTCGAAGCCAGACTGGATGGGGCTTTGGGCAACCTGATCTAGCAAGGGACGTCCCTGTCCACAGCAGGGGGTTTGGAACTAGATGGTGTTTAAGGCCTCTTCCAAGCCAAGCCCAAAGCATTTTATGATTCTATGATTCTAAGTTTGTTCTATACATGTGGATTTAGATGAATTACACTCATTCATGCACCATGGTTTGGCAGTGGTTTAAATGGTAACACTCCACCAACAAAGCAAGATTTAACCTTTATAAGGAAGAAACTTTACACTCACCAGGGGCATGAATTTGCATGGATCATCAGTGGTAACAATTATTTCTATCACTGCTGTCGCTGATGAAGAAAACTTTCCTTAATTGTTCATAGCTGATGATCAGATGCAGGGCAGCAGAAAGGCAAACTAACTTAGAAAACAGTTTTTTTCATAAGATGTAAGCACTTGAAATATTTTCCCTGATGAAAATGTGAAAAAAAAAATGAAACACTGGCGCTAACAGAAGCAAGTTATGTGCCACAATAGTTTCTACAATCATTTATATGGGTCATTAGATTGAAAGAACAAATTAAATAGAGTTGTTCTGCAAGATTCACCCATTGTTAAATAATACATCTTGGTAGAATAAAAGAGTTGCATATTTCTGGTAATATACTAGCTCCATTTTCAATCAGGAGAATCATTAAAGGCTTGGTAGAAAAGGGTATGCTTTTCTCTGAGGCCACTGGAGCTTTAAACCATAGACATGTTAAAATGTTTCTGGTAGATGTGTATTCCTGTACAGTCAAAAGAGGAGTGATCCATTGTCTGTTTAATTATTTTCAATACAAGTGTAAAAATTCATTAGGAATACTTTAAAATGCAAGAAGGATATTAAAGTCTTCACAATTTGTCCGCATTTGCAGATGACAAAGCCAACACTGACTTTTATGGTACAAGTTACGCTGTTGATCTGTGGTCTTCTGAAAATATGAAGTAAAGAAAGTTTCTAGTGAGAGGTAATATACCTTATTAGACTATCTGATATAACTGAGAAAAAAAAAATACACCACAAAAAGAAATCCTACAAGCTTTTAGGTACACAAAGTTTTCTCCAAACAGAAAGTAGAATCAACAGCCTTCCAAGCAAGGTAGAAGTGGAGAACTGTTATTCAAAGTTAATCTCACTTACTTTAACCAATTCAATCAATTGAAAAGGAGGAGGAGACGTGAAGCAGGAGATTCAATAAAGCAGTTAACATCTCCTGGACACAGAGAGGATGCTAATTATGCATCACTAGATCAACTCAGCAATGATTTCTGCTAGTCAATTCTTGAGACTTCTATGACTTCTCTATTGACCTGTTCTGGGGTACTTTCTAGTGACTTTTTCTTTTTTAACTTTTTTCTTAATTCGCAACCTGAACCTTCCAAGATGCAGTTTTTGGACATTGTCTCCAATGGAACTACCAGGAAGAGTTTGGTGCCACTGTTTGTATAATAGTAATTCATACCATTACAGACAGCTTGAAGGTCAGCCTTTGGCCATTTCTTCATAAGACAGAAAGAAGCCAACTTTCTCAATCTTCTTTCATAGGATCTGTGCTGTAGGCCCTCATCTAATTTAGTCTTAGTCCACTGGATCCTCTTCAGTTGCTCCACATCTCTCTTGAATGGAGAGATCAAAACTGGATGCAGTATTCCAGGAGTAGTTATAACAATGTAGAGGAGGATAATAGCTGCCTGGGAAGGTTTACTGTGGGACACGGTCCAGCTTGCAAGGTAATTGCATTCTTTTTCAGTCAAGGCTCTACTATGTCTCATCATGCCAATCATTTTAGTGTCATCCTTTAATTTGCAGAGGGTTCACAGTGTCATCATCCAGGTCACTGAGGAAGGTGGAGTAACTTGCACTTTCTCATGTTCATCTTAGTGCAATTAATTAATTAATTAATCATGAGATGGGGATAGCTCTTACCTATTCCCAGTCATCAGATATCTTCCTTGACGACTGTTATTTTTCTCAGGAGATAAGCAGAAAACTCACAATTATATCAACTGTTCAATAGTTCCTAAAAGCCTTTTTTAGTTCTCCAAAAGGAGCTTAAAATTTATAGGAGATATTTCATTCTACAGCTCTTGAAATCAGGAAAATGTGTAGGCACATCCACCAAATGTGGTTTTTGTTATACCCCACATTACAAAATATTTTAATGTGTTTTCTTACCATAAAAACCTCCATTTGTATTCCAGGGGACAATTGCTCAATTGCCATTCTGAGTTCTTTAAAGAGGAAAAAACTGAGAACAGACAGCTGCTTAGCAAGGCTGAGTGTTAATGTGTCTTTTGAAATATGTTGGAAGTCTAGCTGCTTTTTATTATTTAACTTGAAGCTTAGAATAACCTGGTCATTTTACACTGCAGTTTAAGCATAACACAATAATTGAAAGACAAATTAAAATAAATAATTATGAAAAATTGCTCATAAATTTGTATTTTACCTAGAAAAAATGTGAAAGCAAAACATAAAAAAAAAAAAGAAAAGAAGTTTTATATTGCTAAAAAAACTATTTCTGAAATACTTGACATTTGTTTTCAAGGAACACAGTGTTCTTAGTCTGATTTCTCTATGTTCTTAAGAAAAAAATTAGCTTTTTCAGGATGTGAAAGACATTGTGAAATAATTGAGATCAGCAAGAAGATAAGGTGAAGCGAATGGTTTAGTACAGTGTGTGTACGTCCCTCAAGAATCATACATTCAGAAATGATCAGGTGTTTTTTTCTTCAAATCCCAGTGGTTGTTCTGTTTTGTTGGTTTTTCCCATTTTTTTCCCCTAATCTTGAGGAATTTGTTGTATCTGTTTTTATTCCATAAAAAATAATCTTTTCTTTGTGTAAAAAAGCCAAGTTCTGAAAGCTGATAAATGCTGGTTCTGTTAAGGTTAAATCCCACGTATCTGTTGAGGGATAATAACAGGGTTACAAATGTTTTGTGAAAATCTTAGAGGTGTTCTGTAACTTAGAAAAGTGAAGGTTGTAACAATTCAATGGTATATTTGAGGGCAACAGAAGGTTCACTTAGAGAAAAAGACATGATATACTAACAGAAACAGGATTTCCCTAAATACCTGTTACAATAAAGTAGTGTCCTTTATTCTGTATGCTTTGCCTGAAGCATTGATTAATAAGTGTAATTACAGAAAAGCTTTTCTGAAATCATTAATCAAAACAGGCTCCATGAAAGCTGTGACCAATATGTGCTAATGAGGAAGGGAGGATGGTACCTGATGAACAGCCCTGTAAAATAACACAGGTGGAAGAAAAGGCAATAAAGATGTATTTATATGGGCCAAAGAGTGTTCCAGGCCTCTGCAAGATGAAAGGAAAGGAATCTTCTCCATGAGGATAGGACTGTAAACTAATGGCAGTTTGGCCATGGCGTAAAAGGAGACTGAGAAACTGCACGCTTTGCATTTGCCTTGGAAGGCCTGTGAGCTATATAGCCTATACCTTGTCATGCACTCTAGCACCTTGTCTGATAAATCATGAGCATTAAGGGATTCCACTGCAGACAATAGACTTCGTTGTGCCTTCAGCCACCAAATTGAATATGTGTTAATTACTGGAGTCTGTAGACATCAGACATGCCAAAATCATGGCAATAGATTGTTGTGCTGTCAAGATGGACCCATGACAAGAAGCAAATTCTAAGAAAGCTGCCTAAAAATTAAATGAAAATATTTTTAAAAGATTAACTTCTGAATAGTCTGCCGAGTCTAGGGAGCATTGATAAAACGTACAATTGTAGAGTCATGGAATGGCTTGGGTTGAAAGTGACCTCAAAGATCACCTAGTTCCAACCCCCCCTGCCATGGGCACTGCTGCCAACCCCTAAATCAGGCACCAGACCAGACAGACCAGGTTGCCCAGGGTCTTGTGCACCCTGGCCTTGAACGCTTCCAGGAATGAGGAAACATGATGTGCAACTATGCTCATTCCCATTTCTTTTGTGTAAAGCTCATGTCTTCTCTTGAGCAAACAGACTTCCTGATATCTCTCCTGCTGGTAACTCACTTATACTATGTTGTCTGAAAGGTGTCAGGCCATTTAGGGAATAGTTATTCCCTTATTCCATTTTTTCAGGTGACTGATGTGAAGTATCTTAGATGGATATGGCAGCAAGAAGATGAGACCTCAGAAAATAAATTCGAAACTTTCCCAGCCACTATGCAGTGTGCTGCCTGTTCTGTTCATTAGCTCAATCTTCTCCAATCTTGGCTAATCTGAGTAGATTCAAGTATATTTCTTTAGAAGCGAGCAAACTCAAACTGTTTCAGCTGTTCTGCTGGATGCTAAGGTGGCTGTAACATCTTAGGCAAAGTAGCAGACGCTGAACATGATAGGGCTTCTTTGCTGTTTAAAGTTTTCTAGACATTTTTCTAAATACCAGAAATATAATCAATCCCTTATACAACCAGTGACATGCTCAGAAAATGGATGGGTGCTCTTTATCTTCAGGAATTTCTCATCTAGATGCAAGTTGTAGAGAACTGGGTCAAAGAATCCAAGAGAACAA
The DNA here is from genome assembly GCF_002078875.1 of Numida meleagris. Taxonomy (NCBI): domain Eukaryota; kingdom Metazoa; phylum Chordata; class Aves; order Galliformes; family Numididae; genus Numida; species Numida meleagris. The sequence continues at coordinate 145,460,470 of NC_034410.1, forward strand.
ATTAGCAGTGACTTGGCTGTGTTTGGATAGTTCAGTGATTCTCATATGTAACAGGACTAAAGTCAAACAATGTTAATAAAAAGTATGATTTTTAAACCATCTGCAGTAGATCATGGTCTCTCTTTTTTTCAGTCTCCAAAACTTTTTATTGTCATAGAATCATAGAATCGTTTGAGTTGGAAGGGACTGTTAAAGTCCAACTGCCCTGCAATGAACAGGGACAACTACAGCTACATCACGGTGCTCAGAGGCCCATCCAGCCTGACCTTGAGTGTCTCCAGGGGTGGGGCATCCACCACCTCTGGGCAACCTGTGCCAGTGTTTCACTATCCTTATCATCCCCTAGAGTCAGTCATCTTCTCCTTCCTCCTTCCCTACCTTTCCTCACCTTTACCTTTCAGAATGCTGACACGTTTCTTTCAGTCAGCATTTTCTGTTCTGGATTGTTTGTTCTTATAACAGTGAAATAAATGCCTCTCGAAACCTGTTTTTTCTATTGTCGTAACAGTCTTCATTGATGCTATTCCCTTTGTTAAGAGTATCTGATTTATTTTATTCTATTTGCTAGAAATGTATGTGGAAGTAAAATAATCTGTGAGAAATAGGCCTTATCATGTCACGCACGCATGACTTTACTGGAAGCTATGTTATGAGGACAAAGCCGATGCACCGGCATTCTTCTGAATCTCAAAGACACAGTGATTCTTTTGACAGTCCTCCAGGAGAAACTCTTGAAGTTTGTCCTGTGTGTCCATTGAAATTCAAGGAAATGCCTTCCTTTTCTTTTTCTGCTTTCAGACTTCTGAGTTCACAGTAATGCTAGGCCAGTTTTTTGCTTTGAAATGGTCTTAACCTCACAAAGGTGAGAGTCACCTTGGGTATGAAGATTCAGGCACTCAGCACTGTCATATAGCCACAGGACATTTGTGTTCCAGGAGAAGAGCTGAGCAGACTAAAGATATGAACAATGTCCATTTCTTCTCATCAGAAACTGTAAATCCCACTGGAAACATCTCTCATCAAACAAATAAATAATAATAATAACAATAAAAAGGGGCTGGTTAAAGATACAGGACAGGTTAGAAAAATCTCTGTTCCTAAACAAGACATAAGCACTGAAAATTCTCCATCTCAGGGTGCAATTCAGGATCAATATTAGGAAAAATTTACTCTCAAAAAGATTGATGGGATATTGTAACTGGCTGCCCAGGGAAGTAGTGGAGTCACCACCTCTGGAGGTTTTCAAGAACTGTGAGCATGTGGCACTTGGGGTCAAGGTTAGTGGACACGGTGGGGATAGGTTGACAGTTGGACTAGATGATCTTAGAAGTCTTTTCCAATCTTACTGATTCTATGATTCTCTCTTCTCTGGGTTCAAAGGGAATATCTCTAGAATAAAAGTGTAGTTCAGGCATCCCAACTCAACTCTGCTTGGTACATGGAGAACACTACCAACTGTGTCGCTGAGTCTTGTGGCACTGACAGGTTTCCACTTCACTGTATATTGACCTTGTAATGTTGCTTATTTGTTAGAAAGGTTAGCAGTCAGGGAACCATATATCACTGTAAAGAAAGCAAAGGTTTCAACATGTGCTCCTGGAGTGACTTGGAGTGGATTTCAACAGTTAGTTGCGAAAAGAACTTTTGTAAGAAGGTGAGAGAGATGAGTAGGAGGGATGGGAGGTGGGGACAGAAGAGCCATGTGAAGGGCCATGTGTGGGTCATGGTAGCTATTAAGAGGAAAAAGGCATTGAGGAAGGATTCTCCAGCTTACATAATTTTGATTGTAAGTGAATGGAAAGACAATTTGCCACTAAATTCAATAGTTTTGCTAGGTCACAGCCTTTAAGTGTCTAAAGGGGGGCTATAAGAAAGGAGACAAACACTTTATCAGGGTCTGTTGTGACAGGATGAGGGAGATGGTTTCAAACTAAAAGAGAGGAGATTCAGACTGGATATAAGGAAAAAGTTTTTTATAATAAGGATGGTGAGGCCCTGGAACAGGTTGCCCAGGAAGGTGGTGGAAGCCCCGTCTCTGGACACATTCAAGGTCAAGCTCAATGGGGCTCTGAGCAACCTGATCTAACTGTCGTGTCCCTGTTCACAGCAGGGGAGTTGGATTAGATGAACTTTAAAAGTACCTTCTATGATTCTGTGAAACAGTCCAGTGTCCAGTGCAGAAGATGAATCCCAATCCTCTATCTCCAATCCTGTCTCAGCGTCTTCTTTCATAGCAATTTATTGGTTTAAATTTTCTCTCCTAGAAAAATATCCACATTTTTGTGAGCAAAGGGTGTTTGCTTATCATTGGAATATGACTGGGGCTTTTGTTTTGAGCATCATATCACTCTTAGTTTTTGCAGTTCTGCTGATTGACAAAACTGCATGAAAGTCTGAGCCAGGGTCACAGATAAAACATTTTCCACTTTGGAATTGATCTAGAGTCATATTCAGTTTTGAACAGTAACTAAGCAATGTTTCCTTCTGGTTTTGGAAATGGGTCTTTAATACAAAATTAAAAATCAAAGTTAAAAATGCCTCACATGGAGAAAGAGGTTTGGATTTAGAGTTGCAATTTTATTATTAAAAGGATAATTTTCTGTAAATCAGTGCTAGGTTCTACATTATATTCCACCATCTTCCTATTATTGAAGTCAACATTAATTAACATGCCTTTTACCATAACTTTCAGCCATGACTTTTATGGTCTTTCTTAACTCTGTTTTATTTCAACATCATCCTTCTAAGTCAGGATATATCCAAATTAATCAGTAAGAAGCTGTACAAGGGCAAGGAAAAATTGATTCACCTGTTCCAAGTTGACTCCATCACAAGTCATTTGGAACTTTGACAGGATAAATAATTTCCAGTACGGGAGGGCAATTCCTGATTAGCCTTAGTTTGGATATCAGAAAAAGGTTCTTCACCAGAGGGCAGTGGTCATGGAATAGGCTCCCCAGGGTAGTGGTCACAGCCCCAAGCTGCCAGAGTTCAATGAGGATTTGGACAGCACACTCAGACATGGAGTTTGGATTTGGGGTGGTCCTGTGTGGAGCCAGGAGTTGGTCTCGATGATGCTTGTGGATCTCTTCCAACTCAGGATAACCTATGGTTCTATGATTAGTTGTCACAGTGGGTCAGTGATGAAGCAATGACCAGAATCATGAAATAGTTAAAATCATTTGCAGCGTATAGACTCAGTATTTGCTCTATTTTCCTTCTAACTGAGTATCACGCAGTCAACATGTGGGCTGCATGTCTCCTCCTGGGCCACAACTACAGCCAATACTGTCTATTAAGGGCTGCATTTTACTGGTGAGTTAAATGTCCCCGTGGCCAGACACTGAGGACTGAAGACTCTGAGCTGCAGAGCAGAAGCATGACAGTGCCATTATTTTCTGATTTACCTATTTATTTTACTTGAAATTAACTTGAAAGCTTGACCCAGATTCATAAAGCTTCTCAATGTGGCCAAAAGTTCACAGGGTAATACGTAGGGGTGAGGATAAAGAAATAACAAAAAAGACAGTGAGTAAAAAAATATATATATAAAATAAAATAAAATTTAAAAAATTGGATAGCCCCACTTACAGTGTCTGCAGCGTCCTGCACACCAGCACCTCTGTCTCAGTTTGAACCTCCAGAGATATTAACATTGTACTAATAATAACCAGCTCTGTGTCTCTACCACTCCGTGTATTCTACATATGCGTAAGATTATTCATTGCTAATTTGTCTGCAGGAAGTTCTGAAATCCTCTCTGAAGATTTAAGTGTCTTACAAGTTTTATTTTTACATCGAAGTTGCCGAAGGTGAGCCCAGTTTCACCACCTACGCATGCACTTTAAAAAAAAACAACCTTCTAATTTGCTGGGAGAAAGTCCTCCAATCCCCACCCACAGGAAAATGGTATTTTAAATTTTCCCAGAAGAGTTGATTATGGCAAGACCCTTAAATTACCACCTACATCCGTACACCCACGTGCATGTGCACTTGGGTTTCTGTAGCATGAAGTCCCAGAAAATTGGCTTTTTGAGTGATCTGGATGTACGTTTCTATACGTTTGTTGACAGAGTAGAGGTGAACAAATGTAGTCTGTTTGCAAGCTCTGCACTGCAGCTATAGTTACAGGGGAATTTTCGCCCCTAGAAAGTGATGTCTCTTAACAGGCTGAAGCTCATCTTTAAACTCACACACCTGTAACTGTTTCTTTCTTTGGATACAGCCTGGAAATTAAGCTGTACTCCTGCTGCTGCCAAAATGATGTTTCAGTCTGAGTAGAGGTTGCACTTATTTTATTTTTTTAAAGAAAAAGAATCACAGATGGAACAAAAGTACCTGCACATCACAGATTTCCAGATAGCATCTCTTGCATGGAGCGAGCAGCATTGGCACCCAGAGTTATACCACAATAGACCATTTCATCTGAGGGAATGTGTACAAAAATGACCCTCGTGAAACTGAACTGTCTGTCTTTCCCAGGCAGAGGAGAAGAGGCTCACGGGGATGAATGCCCTGACAGACTGATGCTCAGTAGCACTTGCCATGACAGGCTTAGAAAAAATGCTAAATCTCCCAATTAGTGGTTTCCTATCTTGACTACTCAATAGAATTGCTGTATATTTTATCTCGTCTTGTCTCTCTGGGACACTCCTGCCACCCTCTCTCTACTGAGACCTAATCTGCTCCTTGAATAAAATCCTGCAGTCCATTTCCCAGGCAGGGAGGGGTATTGGCTGTGTTTTTCCTTTGGCCCCAGACCATCTGTTGGGCTTCTTGCTGGAATTACGTGGCTTTCTGTTCCTAATTAGCTGCTCTGACAAACAGTACAGCTTTTTCTGTAGACCTCCTCTTTGATTAGTAACCGTGGTCCTGGATAGCAAGGGTTTCTACTCCACTTTCTGAAAGTAAATGAGGTCATTAACATCCCAGCTGAGATTCTCAATAAGGAAAAAGCCAGTGCATTCAGAGATATTCAGTGTCCTCATAGCTGCAATGCATTGTATGTTGGCATTTAGAAATTCATGCCTGGATACACAGGAATGGCATGATCAGAAATGTGGATGCAAGTCAAATAGGAGAGACTCTGGTTACATCAGGACTCCTTGCTTTTCCACGTGAATTCATGGAGGTTTTCAAGAAACATGTAGATCTGGAATTCAGGTTTAGTATGTACAGTGGTGATGGGTCGATGGTTGGACTAGATGATCTCACTGATCTTTTCCAACCTTAACGATTCTATGATTCTATATGTGAAAGAACTTATGTCCAATCTAAATCTCTCTTTTAGTTTGAAACCACTTCCCCTTGTCCTATCTCAACAGACCCTGCTAAAGAGACTGTCTTCTTCAATGTCTCAGCATTAGTGGCAAGGTGTCTGTAAGAACAAATATTCAATAGTGGGACTAATTGGTTTAATCCCTATGGAGCTCATCACTGAAATGCCGGGAATGAGCAGCCCTTGTGCTATGGGACAGACTGAGAGCTTGGAAAAAAATCACAGTGAAGTTTCCAAGGCTAGTACCCTTTGAATGCTAAACCAAGATGCATCCATCTGGTCTCAAATTCCCTGTGGGAAGGAAAAATTTTGGAGGAAAATGAGAAATAATGGAATTGGCTAGGACTTGGTGTTTCTGAGTCAGCAGACTGTGGCTGAGTGGCTGCTGGATGAATGTGACCTTTCTTTTGCTCCTCTTTCCTCCACTTAACTCCTAACTTTTCAGAAGTGACATAATATTATCTAACAGCCAGTTTCTCAGCTCTGCAGGCTATGACTAGCACTGAATGAAAATGAACTGAAGGAATGCTTGTGTTTGGTGTTTTATTTTATTTATTGTTTTTCTTTGTTGTTGTTTGCTTTTCTCTTTTGATTTGAAGTAGGACCACGGGTCACAGAAATCTTTACTAACAGAATCATAGAATCATTTGAGTTGGAAGAGATCTTTAGAGGTCATGTAGTCCAACACCCTGCGATGAACAGGGACACCTACAGCTAGATCAGGTTGCTCAGACCCCATCCAGCCTGACCTTGAATGTCTATGCTATGCTCATTCCTGCAGTGTTCCCTGATCGTAAGAAATGGTATCTGGTCCAGAAGTTGCAGCAAATGATGGGATTTTCCCCATCTCTTTCAAGGTGTGGAGGTTAATAATAAAAGTTCACTTTTAGTGAAATTAGCAAAAGTGATCAGATTTCAACCAGGATTGAAGTAACGTATGGAAACGTGTCTTCTCTCAGAATTCTAGCTTGCATAAATGCATTAATGGCAGAAGAAAAGGCTCATGGAAGTAGGCTGGTTTATGATCAATAGAGATCCCATCCAGCCCCTACAATTCTGTGACTCTGTGTGCTTCTGCATGATTCTGTATGTCTACCCTTTCTACCTCTCCAACTGAGCAAAGCTCTGAGCTCGCATAGTAAAGTAAGAAGCTCCAGCTGGGGCATGAGATCTTTTTTTGAGCGAGGACCCAGGCCGTTTGGTGACTCAGAACATTACGTTCAAACCCAGAGCAAACGCCAAGTGGCAGCCAGGAGGGAAATGAAAAGCTGATAACTGCATACACAATGATCCGTTCTAAATTAGCACTGACCCCTCAGAAAAGAGATCTTGGAGTCACTGCAGAAAGTGCTTTCATATGCCATCTCAGTACTCAACACAAGCAAAACAGTGTGGAAAAAATCCCTAGGACTTACTAGGAAATAGATAGAAACAGAGCTTCACCTTAAAACTGTGCATAGAAATCCCTAGTGCATCTAAATCTGGGACGCTGTGTGCTTCCATTCATGCAGTGTGAAAAAAAAAAAAAAGGATGTTGTAGACTTTGAAAAGGTAAAAAGAAGGATAATCAGAGACATGGAGTAGTTTTAATGAGAGGAATGGCTAAGGAGGACTTTTCATTGCAGCCGAGAGCCATTCCGCATACGAGTAGACATCCATAAAATGATGACAAGTATTGCAAGGATGAGTAGGCAATGGTTATTCATCATTTCTCATGCCATAAAAGCCAGGGGCATTAACGCAATGATCAGGTAGCAGGTTTGAAACAAACATGAGGAAATTCCTTTTCATAAATCATAGAACTTGTCACAGGAGTTAAACATAAAACTTTTTTTTTTTTCAGGAATAATTTAGAAGAATCAATAGAGAAGAGACTCAGGGGTAGCAAGAAAATACTTAATCCAGATTAATGAGCAAAATGGAGCATTGAAGTGTACAAAGGCAAAACAGAGAATATCACCATACTTTCTTTTTCTTAATCTTTCCACTGCAGCCTCATTATCTGTTAATCTGAGACTGGACAAGGTAGAATTTGATCCTGACTGTGATGACAAACCTTACAGGAAAGAGTTAAATAAGCCAACACTCACCCTACAGTCTGCTTTCCTTCCAGCATGGCCTTAGCTATGTTACCTTAAGGAAGTTTAACCTAAGAGATTTCCCAAATGATTTCAGTAGCACAGATTCAGGGCTGGGAACAACTAATCAGACATGAGTTCTCAGGTAAAAAAAGAAAAGACAAAAAAAAGAAGAAAAAAAAAATCTGTAGGCTGTAATGAATCACAGCCTGTCCCCAAATCAACACATCATGCTGTCGTCAAAAAGATAAATGCTATACTATGCTGTGTAACCTGGAAGCATTGCTCTTCTCACCCCTGGGAAAAGTCTTGGTCAGAGGAGAGTATATAAAGTGGGGCACTCCATTTCCAGAAAGATTTGGCCTATTTCATGAATATCTAGAGGGAAGCAGAAGAACAGCCCAGAGGGAAAAACTACCTGTAGGGAAATACTGAAATCATTATCTCCTTCAGAGAACTGAGCAGAATATGGTAGCAGTGTTCACATGCATGAAGGATTGCTTTATCAGAGGGAAAGAAATCTGTCCCTCGTGTTCATGGTGGATAGGAAAAATCACAAAGAATTTAAACTGCTATAGAGAAGACAACAGTTAGATACTACAAAAGACTTTCCAATGGCCAGGACTGCGAAGCACTAGCGATGGTCAGCACTGCAAAGCAATGACAATGATATTATTGCCTGTGGCATCTCCATCATGGGAAGGCTTTGAAAGCAGTTTAAAGAAAGATCCATTAATAGCAACTTAGAAGTACTGTGTCTTGCTTTGGGACAGGAAAATGGACTACATGACCACTAGAGAACTCTCCCAGACCTATGAATTTGTGTTACAGTTCTAAATGTCTCTCTCAGGTCTGCTAATCTGGATGAGAACACTTTGGGTGCCTTAAATTAATTGCATGGACTTTTAACAGACTGTGGGTTGAGACTGGCAATGCCATTTCAGCTGTCTCCATGAAACATGGAGCTATGTCAGCTTTCCATTCCTATGCAGAGATATTCATTTCTCTTCTCAGCATGGCTCAAAGAAGTATTCAGGCTGCACTATCTTTTTTGGGATATAAATTTTGTTTTTGGGGAGTGATTTAAATTATTTCACCCTTACTTCTTTAATTACATCTGGGTAGCATACTGTGTGTGGCTTTCTCTCAGGTAGCTAGCAGTAGGATGAGAGGTAGTGACCTCAAGTTGCACCAGGGGAGGCTCAGGTTGGATATTAGGAAAAATTTTTACTCTGAAAGAGTGGTAATACATTGGAACACACTGCCCATGGAAGTGGTAGAGTCACCATCTTTGGAGGCATTCAAGAAATGTGGAGATGTGGCACTGAGGGACATGGTTTAGTGGGCATGGTGGTGATGGGTCGATGGTTTGACTTGATGATCTTGGAGGTCTTTTCCAACTTTCATGATTTTATGATTCTTTAATTCTATGATTCTCCATTCTGGCTTTCCAGCAGGAGTTAGCTGAGCTGGCCTTAGTTGGCTGATGATTTCATCGTCACTCACAAGGAGCTGCCATGGCTGGTTAGACAGGAGGAGGTTCTGCCATTGGAGTGGTGGCAGAGGTTGCTCAGGGCAACACAGCATGGGAAGCAGCACGAATGGAAGTATGGCTGCATGAATTCAATGACCAAAAAGAGCAAGGATGGGCTCTTCCAAGCTGAGCAAAGAAGAATTCAACTGTGTGCAGCCCATTTGTTGCACCAACAGAGCTGAAATGAAAATGATGATCTCTCTGCTCTTTGCAACAATGCAAATGATTTTGGACTCCCTCTCAATGTGGACAAATATCTGTGCGGCAGAGCTCTTGATCATGCTCTTTATCGTACTCTTATGGCTTTCTGCAAGCCTCATGGGGATGCCACCACAGAGAGCTATCTGAGACAGATTTCATCTCATGGTGTTATACAGTCAGCTCACAGCTGCTGGAGGAAGGAGGTATGTGCAAGACCCTCACATCTCTGTCTCACTACAGAGATTAACTTCACATAGGTGTCTTATCTGGCTACACAATACATAAATATCAGCCCTGTTCAAGACTGAAATAAGCAAGAAATGAGTTGGAGAGTGCTGGCACCATCCAGAAAATCTGTGTGCTTTGTGTATCTAACGTTGCAGGGTCAGTGTCTTATACTCTAAGAAGAAATAAATTGGAAACTAGACATCATCTTGCTATTTATTTATCAGATTATCTCACAGCCCAGCATCACAGTTCACTAACATTTACTACAGCTTCTAAGCAGCAGTCAAAGTTTCTACTGTTTCTGGCAGTTCTGTCCTTCTCAGGCAAAAACCTGTGGTTGGAGAAGGCTTTTATTCTGCTGCTTACATTTTTTTATTCAAGTGGGATTTGTTGGGATGTTCTTTGAGAATTCTTGAGAAGAAAGTTTACTTTACCAACTTCCTTCAACACATGCTGCTACCCATGGCTTCTGCAGTCTCTCTTCTATAAGCATCTCTGCTGACTCTTCTGCTTTGTTTTGGCTTTCTTGCAGGATGATAAGTTAACAAGGGATATATGACAAAAGAGTTGCTTGGGGATGCTGCCCAGAATGAAGTCTAGGATTCATTTGGTCATTGTCTCTCTGCAGCTCGCCAAAATCCTTTATGAGTTGCTTGATTTCGTCCTCCATTTGAGAAGCACCATAAACTTCTGCACGTTTTGCTGTCTGTCACTTCACATCCCTTGCCTCTAGACACTCCAAAAAATGGAGCAAGGACCATCTAGATGCTATGCAGTGACATCTGACTCATCCCAAGTCTTCTTGGTACTGTCACAACAGACATGGTAATTTGTGTTTCAAGGCACATTTAATAGAATCATGGAATTGTTTGAGTTGGAAGGGACCACTAAAGCTCATCCACTGTATAGGAAAAGGAAAGAGATCATTTAGACACAGCAGTCTGCTGTTCTTGGCTCTGGATCCTTAGCAGCCCAGTGTGTGTTCACATCCAAATCCTACCCCATACTATATTTTAATTAAATTGAACAAACAAACCAATCATGAAGCCATCCAACAGTGCTAACTTCGGATTGTGGCTGAGTTGGACCACACAGCACTATGAGGAGGGGAAGTGGATATTCACACAGCTTCTTTCTGAATATACACAGCCAAGAACTAGCACATACTTTCTTACAATAAAAAAGTTGTTGGGAAAAAAAAAAATGCCTTCAGGACTGTTCCCCTCTTGCCCATATTTTTTCAAGCTGACTTCCTCTCTGCAAATTTGGCAAACAAAAGCCTGGCATCCCAGCTCAGGGGACACCTGTTAAATAAATAGGCTCAGTCTCTAACTGCTGCATTCATGGCAGAGATTCCCAGTTCCCTTAGGCAGCTAATTTTTGTTGATTATCATACAGTACAGAGGGATTGTTTGTGTTTCTCCATCCCATGTAGGCACTGCTGCTGGTAGAAGCACATCCACGTGACTCAAGCCTGCTGCCTATATGGAATGAAGAATGGTTTTTGTTCCATCACTTGGTGTAGATCACAAGATGTGGAGAAGTGGTGAGATGGGGTTCCTGCAGAGCTGAGCTGAGCCAGTTGATTGGTTTGATTTTCCTATAACAACAACTTTTAGAAGAAACCAAAGAGCTGAACTAAGGCTTAACTGAGAGCAGAAGTCACGGTGCCTGAGGCAGAGACACAAATGATCTTTCTGAGAGACAACAGGCAGTCTGGTAGGGCCTCAGAACAGGACTTCACAATGAGAGGCGTCCATCATCTAAATTTTACTGTTCTGATTTCCAGGATATACAGAGGAACCACTGACTTCAGAATAGAGAAGACTAAGACTCCCATTTACAATAGTGATCACCACACCTGGGACTTCAAGCCTTAGCACACAAGAGCTCTTCTTGAATTCTGAAACCAAAACAATGAGCTCCAATACTAAAGAATGAGTGGAGGACCCTTATGTAAGTTTAGGAATGGCACCGTTCAGTCTGGCTTCTTTCTTCTCTCTGTCTTGTAGTCTCCATTTCACATTCACTGTCTTCCATACCCAAAAGACAGTGTTTCTGAGGTATCCAAGAAAGAAGTACTGCGATATCCATATCCATGCTATAGGCAAGACGTGAGTTGTAGGTGGAGGCAATATCATTTACTGAATGAAAAAGGCTACTGAAAACAATGGACAAGTATGTGCTTGTATACACCTTTTTTCAGTCTAGAAAGGGGTGTATGCACTACAAAATACCACTGAAATAGGGGTGGGAGCTCTGCCAAGGATTTAACTGAGATGAGAAGCCCATCTATTTCTGTGCATTTTGGAACCCTATATGAAGTTGTAGTCTTGAGGGCTCCTCCATACTGGCTGGAAAGATTCACAGTTTATTTCTGAGCATTGAATAAACTACATCTATCTATAGAATTGGCTCAAAACTCCCTGGGAATTCCACGGAAAAATCCCCTTCGTTTTCTTTTTAGAGATAATTATTCTGAAATGGAATGAAACGCAAATCTCCTGTGGAATGGGAACTCTCACACTCAGTTTAGATGAAGTTGTGAAAGGATTGCCTTTAAATCTTCTTGGAGAGCGTCTGAAGCTTGGTGAACCTTGCTGAGGAGTCTGAAACAGCATGCCAGCTTCAGTAAAGATGGGAGCCTAAGCAGTCCTGACAACCTTAAATGAGAACCAAATACAGCATGGCAACAGAGTCCAGAAAATTTGGGGCATTTTTTCCCCATAATCAATATTTTAGAAACTCAATTTTCTCTGAGAAAATAATACTAGCAAAAAATATTTGCATTATAAATCTGCCTCTCTCTCTCTCCTTTATTTATTTTTTTAAATGGACATTAAAGAAAAATGATGCTACTATCCCACATAGGAATGACTGTGAATTTCCACTTTTTTTCATAGCATGATAGGGTCCAGCTATCCAGAAGAAACTTGAAAATGTGTAGCCCTGACACCCATGACTATATTAAACACATTGAGAATGAGGAAGAACACTCAATTTTAATGCTTGTAAATGTGCTGGATGAGACAAACATGATTCCTGCCATGCTTTCACTAAACCTCCCTCAAACAGAGGTGCACATCTACACCTCTGGCAGAAGGTTGAACTCACAAGTGTTGCAACACTAGGAAAGAAGAAAGTTTGGCAATGAGGAAGAGAACTGTTTCATCCAAAAACAGGTGTGGTGGGTTGTTTGCTTACGACACATGACCATGGATGGTCCAATTCCCCTTTTGTTTCCAGTATCTTGATCCCTCCACCTTCCCAGGTTCCTCAGTCTTCTTATTCTTCTAGGAACTCATTCCAGCTTATCTTCTGCTTTTACAGTGGAGGACATCAGGAACAGATGGAATATTTCAGAGCTGATTGCACTAATAGCCTTTTCTATCTCCACTTGAGGTTTCCCTGGTTGAAAGAACTCAATGATCTTTATGGGTGCCTACCAACTTGGGATGTTCTATTCTATGGTTAGGCAACCCAGACTGCATTTTCTATTTTAGCTTCCTGCTGTTCAGCGTGACTCTGCATACCTGGATGAACATGTTTTCCAAAGTGCAATCCCCTTCTGAGTCTCTAATTTCCTTTCTTTGTTAAAATCTGACTTTTCAATGAGATGAGCTAAAACACATTGTGCTGGGATGTACCCAGCTTGCCTGGTTATTCACCAGACTCAGTGTCAGCTGCAAGAAGCTGTAGCAATTCTGTATTTTCTTTGTGTTCATTACTGATCAAGAAAGATAACCACTTAGCACTAGCCATAAGACAGGGTCTTAAAATCCCCTGACATCCCAAGTGTCTTGCTTGTTTTGCTTCAGGTCTGCCAGTGAATCAGTTAAGGTGTATCTGAGTATCAGCTAAATTCCCTGGTACTCAGAATTCCTTGCCTCTTCCTCTCAGTTTTGCAAAGCTATACGTTTCCCTTTCACTGTGATTTTAACCCATTAATCAATCATTTTAATGGGAAAACACTTATTTTTTCTTCACATTGATTTTAATATGCATATCAGCAGGTTTAATATACTTTTGATTCAACACCTAAAAAAAATGTATTCTAACCTTATTTTATTGGTGTCATTTATCTTAATTCTAACAGGGACAATATCGCTTACAGGGGTTTTGAAGTATACTAATTTTATTTACTCTACTCTTGGCAAATCTGAAATATAAAAACACTTTTTCCATCCTATTAGAAGAATGATACATCTGGATAACTATAACTTATTAAGTCATCTCTGCTTTTTAATATGTGCCATTCATGTTGTATGGTATATGCAGAATAATTTAAATAGCAGCAATTACCCAGCCACCGTCTCTTTGTTGAAATGCAGCATAGTATGACTGCCTCTTCTGAATGAAGAATAATGATTTTTGAGGAGAAAAGTAACTACCTAGCTAGAGAAACATCAAATAATTACTAGCCATGTCCATTATTCAATAGCGTTGTGTCTCTCTTTGTTTGATCTACTATGAATCAAGTTCCACCAACTGAAAATTGACATAATTTCTTTGCTGGAGAGAAACTGAGATCAGAAATCAGTCTGTGCTGTTTATGAACATCAATAACAGAAGGCAAAGAAAAAGGTGAGACATGAAACACCGCTCTAGGAGTATTGACTAAGCACTGCTTCACGTCCAGATTTGGGATCTACTCCTTGCTATGTTCAGTCTCATCACCAGATTGCACCGATGAGGAACGTGTTGGAAACCAATAAGTTAATAGCACGTTTATTTAAAGCATCTGGCAATCTCAGTGACTTTTTCTGGACCTGTTCAAGTGAGAAAAGTTACTCAAGAGTTCGCTGAGTCAGGCTTTCATCTTGCTGCACAGTTGGGTTTTTTCAGGCACTATGGAGCAGTAAAGGCCTTCTCCAAAGCCTGCAGATGTTTACAAAGTCTGTTCATGACACCTTATTTCCACACAACCGTAGGGGTGGATGAGGAACTCCACATATGTACTTTATATCTTCTTCAGACTTTTTGGAGCTTCTCTGGATCCTGAAAGATGCTTCATGCATATGAGCTATTGTTAGCACAGGTGCCTTTCCCCTGCAGTGTATGTATCACTCTGTTGCCCAGCAGCTGCTTGCCTCCACATGGGTGACTCAAGAAGCAGCAAAACTGCTAAACTGAGACTCCTCCCTACTACATTTTCAGACTACAGTTTAATTTGAGCTGCTACTTCCCTACCAAATAATGCATGTTTTAGATGCATTAGCTGCTCTGGATCCTTCAAATGTGCTCCACAAGTAGAGGGTTTCTGGGAAAACACTTGCAAAATGTTGGGAGAGGGATTTAGTACCATGGGAGGATTTCTGTCCTGATTGTTGGAAAAGCAGATGAAGGGAGGAGAAGGCATGATGGAAAATAATTTTTTTAATGAGAATGAGTGGGTGCGGCAACACTGAGGACTGGGGTAGTACATTAGAAACATTCTTGTTCTGGTCTAACTGTTTTGATCATAAATGAAGAAAAAAAAGTCTTTCCTCCCATCCCATTCCATTTTCTTACATCACTAAAATGTGTGAAGTGTCTGCTGGGCATGTTGGGGACGGGTTGGTGACTGGACTAGATCTTCATGGTGTTTTCTCACCTCAATGATTTGATGATTCTATGATTGCAAAGGGAGGGTGCTTGGCACGGTAGACAGGCTGGAGTTTACCTTGGCTTTGGGAATAGCTCTTCAAGCTATTCCCATATATCAGATGTGATAAAGCATTTCCCTCTGCCAAGTACCCTACTCCTGTGACATACATCACATACAGATTATAGTAGTCTTTCCCTGGCTTGTGATCCTCCATCTACCAATCATCTACAAATGAGGTGGCAATTGTGAGCGCCCATAATGGGACAGTCTTCCCAAAGTTGAGGTGGTGGGGAAGATCTGGTGGTGAACTCTGATAGACTTGAAATCTCAAGCATTACATACACTTACCGAGGCACACTCTGGTCTTGGGAAACAGGAATGAATAAGGCAAACTTCCTTCAGCCACGGTTTCCTATGATCATCCCAAGTAGCAGCTCTTCTCAAGAGAGTTTCCATGGTTTCTGTGCCTCAAACAGACTGTGTGTGGTTCCATCCCATGCATTACTCATGACAGACACTGATGTTGGAGTGATTCAGGTGGGCTTTGGGAACTGAGGATGGTTATATAAAATCAATTTTTTCCTGATTCAATATTCAGTTGGAACTGGAGAGCTTCTGGGAGCAGATAAAGCATGAAGACAACTAAGTGCCATTCCCAAGAGCAGGACAAAAAAAAAGATTGAAAAAACATTACCTGGAAGGAAGACTTGCTCTTACCGTGATGGCAAGGGACTCTGCAATATAAGTTCAAGAGCACGTCACAGTCTGAGTGAAATGCTTGCAACTGAAGGCCTTCCACACCTAGATGGAAAACTGTGGCTGAAACAAGTGTCCAAGCTAACATAACATATCCAGGTTTTTATCTCTGGCATTTTTGCTTTATGTTGTGATATCTGTCTTTTAGATAAGAGCAAGCTGCGTAGGTGTGAAGCAAAAAAAAAAAAAAAAAAAAAAAAAAAAAAAAAAAAAAAAAAAAGTGAAAAGAATGCCAGTCATAGTCATTAGGTGTGTATTTAAAAAATGAATTGAAATTCATCATGCCCCTCTGAAAAATAAGTAAATGAAGGACTCTGTGGAGAGAATGGAGAACACAAATTATGTTCTGAGATCTACTGGGAACTGGAAAAATACTTACTTCCTAATAAGATGTTCAAAAATGTGCCCTAAATAAGTATTTTCACAGGGTGCCTTCTATTCTGCTTAATTCCCTTCCCTTCCCCTTCCCCTTCCCCTTCCCCTTCCCCTTCCATTTTTTCCTTACCTCTGAACGGATCTTACAGGATCTTGTCTATGGGACCCAGGCTACAGATTTCTCCCTTCTTGAGACACCAGCCAGAAGAACATCTCTGAAAGAGCTGTTGAGAGAAAATTCTAGTCTTTGCAATTACTCCCCCCATCAACAATACAATACAATACAATACAATAAAAGATTTACCTGAATTTCTTCCCCATTCCCTTAATGATGCAGCGAAAGGCCATTATTTTTCTGATCAGTTCATTTTAGTTGTTATTAGAGCATCAAATTGTTGGCATGGAGAATGACCTCCATTTCAGTAGACATGGATATCCTGACAGAACGTTCTCTGAAACATCCTTTACCAGGATATTGAGGGGTTGTTATCAGCTTGAGTTCAGGTATGTTCCTTGGGCAATGAGAAAGCAAACTGAGGTATGCCCTGAGTTTCCATCCTAGTTAGGTCTATCTTTGCCTAGAATCATAGAATTATTAAGATTGGAAAAGACCACTAAGGTCATCTAGTCCAATCATCTAGACATAAACCAAACCAGAGTAATAGAAGTTAAACGGCAAAAGTCCATCCTTCAGTGTGTTCTGGGCTTAAAAATTGTCCACTCAGAGCAAAGCTAGATGACATTCGCATTCTGAGTTACTCTGTTATTGTGATGACTGGTGAGCTGACACTTCTTGCTGCAAGCTCAGATGAACGTGTCATGGAATCACAGAATCATAAACCAGTTGTTGTTGGCAAGGATCTGCGTCCGTCTGATCCAACCATTGCTTAAGCACAGACACATACAGCAGCATGCCCTGGACCATGTCCAGGTGACTTTTGGAGATCTCCAAGGAGGGAGACTCCACCACCTCTCTGATTGTGCATTATATCTGCATGTGAGAAGTCTAAGGTATGTCTTGAAGCCTCTTCCTCATAACTGTTGGCATTAAAAATGGATATGGCTTTTTGTAATTGTTGTTGGGACTGGAAAATGGCAGGTTGAGAGACAGCTGCAGGTTGCGTACCAAGTGCATAGACCAAATTCTCTGTTCTGAGTTAGTGACTGGCACCCCTGTCCATGGCAGGAGGGTGGGAACTCAGTGATCTTTGAGGTCTCTCCCAACCAAGGCATTCTATGATTCTATGATTCTCTTCAAGCTGTGTTTCTTTTCGGTGGCCTGAAAACACGCCTCTCATTCTCCTTGCAGTTATTAAGGTAAATATCCTTCTCTGATGAGGCTGGATGTTTGTGTGCTGATATTGGTACCATACACAAAGTTTAGGTGCTGCCATGTGTTTCCTGCTAGCTTGACTGAACACATGACTACACTAAAGAGGCATAACCAAGGGGAAGAAAGAGCTTGTTGTTTTCTACCACATCTCTGATTTCAATGGAAGCACATGATCCCTAATGACCATCTGTTGATTATTTTTCACTTGAAGATTGATGGATGTGATTCATGGCCCATTCAAAACAGTGGCTCCCTAAAGAAAATGTGAAAGCATTTGTGAGCTTGTAAAAGTGCATTGCTTCCAAAGTAAAAAAGTAGAGAATGGCCGATAGATCCAAATGCCCACTTTTTTTTTTTTTTTTTTTTTTTTGAGATTGCTTCTGGGTAGTTTTGCCAAGGCCTACGTGTTCTTACTCAGATCTTCTGAGATATTTTCCTATATTTCATTGATCTATTTATCTGATGAGGAGTTGCGCGTTGTTTTTGTAGCTGGGGTTGGCGAGTCTACTGCAAGACTTCTCCAAGAGGCTGGTAGAAGGGTAAGGACAGCCAGATTTCACATAGCAATACGTTTATGTGCCTGGGATCTTGTCTGAGGTCATCACTGGGGTAATGTTGAATGCTCTGAGCTGGGACTTAAGAGAAGCAGCTTCTCTCCTCCAAGCCCTCTCACAGATTTCCCTCAGGACTTCATGCAAGACATTTAAACTACCCTCTGCCACAGTTTCCCCTATTTGTAGAGCAGAAATAGTATTTTGATAAGTCATCAAGAAGTCACAAAAGTAAAATTGAAAAAGAAAATTGAAAGACAAAATCGAAAAAGGTAAAACTGAAAGGAAAAGTTGGAAGGTTGGCTTTTCTAAAAAGGACAGAAAAGCACTCAAGTTAATTGCTGCTGAAAGTAACTTTTGACAGCTCAGGCACATGATGTCTCTGTTTACTTTCAGAATGGGTGGAGGATAAGCAACAGTCGGATAATCTGGAAATTAAAGAAAAATCAACAAGTTGAAATGATGTATTGTAGTCATTAGTAGCAGCCTTGTAATAACCCAGCTTTCAGCATATTTCCAAATGCCCATCTCCTTATGCACTTTCTTATAACAAGAATTATTTTCCAGCCTTTTCTAACAAATCCTTTTAGACAGAGCTGAGGCAATCTTCTTCTTCTTCCCCTGGGATGAATATTGCGTTATTACTAAAGGGGGAACAATATGAAGATAATGTGGTCTTTTATAGAAGCAGATCTCACAGACGCACTTTTCCCCATGGAGGAAGCTCTGACCATTGCTCTTTCAGTGTGTGCCTCTTGCTCAGTTAACTAAAGCTTTTCACTGACCTGCTGTGTGGAGAGGTGTTTTGTAATCCCTCTATAAAAAAGGAACTAGGCCCTGTTAACACCTCTACCTAGTAAAGCAATCAACACAAAGACTGGAAGACTGGTTTGATGCGTAGCTCCCTAGTAATTTCTCTTTACACTGAGCTAGCGCAGTAAATACAGCACCCTTTTGTACCCTTCCCCGTTATGCAGTCATAGCTCTGTTCTGAATGTTTGACATCAGCTAATGGACGTCTGAGAAGGAGCACTTGTCAAGCTGAGAAAACCAGAAGTTCCTTAGTTCAGCTTGTGCCACTTTGTCAGCATCCTCCAGCTGTCATCCACGGAGAGACTCTCATTCATTAAAATGAGTGGCAGCACCCAGAGAGGATGAAGCCATCCCTGTAACATCATGCAGCCTGAAGAGCTTTCAGCTCATTGTTTTAACAGCTGTGCCCACATCAGTGAGCATTTACCCACCCAACCACACAGATCCCTGATATTGAGATTTTGGGGATACTGGGGGTGCTGTCCTAGCTGCTACGTAAAAAAGAAATCTTGGGTGTAGCATACCCCATGATGGAAGGGACCACAAGGAGCACTGTGTCCAACTCCCGTCTCCACATAGGACTACCTAAAAATTAAACCACACATGTGAGAATGCTATCCAAATGCTTCTTGAACTTTAATTTTGGCATCAACATTTATCTCATCTACCATTCTGCAGACAGGTCTACAATCATGGGAAACCTTAACTAAACTTCTGGAGACAGTAGCAACCAGAAAAGATTATGCAAGGGGAAATGGTTTGAAACTAGGAAAAATGGTTTTCAGACTAAAAGAGTGGAAATTTGGACTGAATATTAGGAAAAATTTTTTTACTATAAGAGTGATGAGGCACTAGAATAAGTTGCCCAGACTTACTGGAACAATAATTGTGGAACAATATTGGTGATGGGTGGATGGTTGGATGATATGACCTTAGAGGTCTTTTCTACCCTTAATGATTCTATGATAGTATGAAATACAGAGTATTACTAACTCTTGCTGGTGAGGTCTCTCCCAGCCTTGCCATTGTCCTTGAGTTTTGTATCACCTTGCCTTGTGGAGCAGCCCCACTTTCTGCTTTCTCACCAATATCTGTGAAGTGTTGCGGCATTGTCTCACAGTACTGGATGGCCGGGTAATAAAACATCAGGTGAAATTCAGCAGCATTAAATACAAGCAGTGCATGCAAGGAAAACAACAGTTCTAACTCTTCATGCACAGTGATGTCCTCTGAGCTGATTATTGCTACTGAGGAATGACATTTGGGGCTTATAATGTACAGTTGAATGAAATTATGAGCTCATTGCTATGTAGCAATCAAAAAAAGGAAATTGAATGTTAAGGATTATTAAGGAGGGAATAAAAAGCCAAACAGAAATCATCGTAATGCCACTGTATAAATGCATTTTGGACCTGCATCTTGAATACTGTGTGCACTTCTTGTCCTCCTCCTCCCCCTCCCAAAGGGCTACAGCAGCCCTGGAAAAGGCTCGGAGAAGATGTCAGAGGGATTGCAGGGAGCAGCTGCAGTAGAATTGCAAGTGATTAAATAGATGTGTGCTGTTCACTCTTCAAAAGAGACATATTGTGGAAGGGGTCTGTCATATTAAAATCACGATGGATGTGGAGGCAGTGATGGGGAATGGGGTAGGTTCTTCACAAGAAGGATGTGATTGAGCTGTGGCACTCTCTGCTACATGACAGTGCTCTTACTATGAAAAACTTCATGGAATAAAAATCTTTTGAAGGTCATTAAGGTACTGGACAGTGTCACTTCTCTTTATCCATACTCCTCTATAACCATTCTCAGACCGAAATCGTTTTTCTTATTAAATCTACTATCTGCTTTCTTTTATTTAAGTTTTTCTTGCTGAATTCTTACATATTTTTGCAGTCACAGCTGCAGGTAGAAGAGAAGGACGGGAAAGCCTCATTGAAACCACAACACTGATTTATTTGGTAAACAGCAGGCAACAGAAATACCGTCGAAAAGTCCTAATAAGAAGATAGAACTGCATAGATAGCTTATAAATATGCAATTATGGCTGTGAGAAGACATCGTCCAATCTTTGGACAGCAAGCAGGGGAAAGAGGAGCTGACAAGAAGGTCAAATTAAGCTTATCCCTGTGAAAAACTCTAAGGAATAATTAATGCCTGTAATAGGAACCGTTGCCAGGACTTTGCAGCACTCAGCTGCAGAAAGAATAACCCATTTTAGTAAAAACTCTCTATTCTCACTTTGTGCTCTGTTAATAATAACAATAATCATTCAGGTTGGCTTGGGCAGGCTTAGAACCAGCGAAGCAGAGATTTAATAGAGTTCAAACAAGTCTAAATTGTTAAAAAAAAAAAGTACTTATTTTTTCCTGCAATATACTCAAGACAGTATTGTGGGTTCACCCTTTTAATAATATCTTACATATATAGGAAGGTGTGGGCAGAGGAAACTTCTGGAACACTATGTCATCTTCTCACCTTAGCAGTCATGTCTTAAATATCAGGCATGTTGTGACCCAAAGCATCTCCTTTTCATCTGCTCTCTTTAGAGCTTCACTTCTATCTCAACTTGAATGCTCTTTGTGGAGCACGAGTCAGCAGAGCTGTGCAGTTGCACATCTGAAGCTTTCAAACAATAGGCATCCAGTGTCAGACAGCAAATCAAATTAATCTGCTGAAATATACTGCTATGTGGAAAACACTTATTTTTCTTTCTCTTTTACACTGGCAATTTGCAGATGGCAGTGCTAGTTGCTTTTGTCACTTCTGGCTCTAAAACCAAAGAGTTATAATTGTAATATCCTTTAATTTCATAAGCAAATCAATCAAGATTCAAGTAAAATTTAAAAGAGGGAGAGGAAAAATAAGATATGCTTCTGGCAACCAAATTGTGCTGTAGTGGATTTCATTTAGATGGGAAATTCTGCTGACTTTGAGCAGTGACATTGAAATCCCTCCTCTTGGAGGAAATACAATTTTTTTGTCACTTTAATAGAGCTTTTCGTTCATCAGTTTATGAGAGAATAAGTACAAGCTATTGTTAATGAAGATGGTTGTGACTAATTTGTAGACGAATTAGAGAGAAAGTTCTGTGCTGTGAAGAATTTCCAGTGTTGAACAACAACAAAGATGAGGGCTGGCTTGTGACAGAAGACAGCAATAGGAAACAAACAGTGACAATGTAGATCTTCTATCCACACAATATTGATAACAATTAATGTTGTTCATTTATTATGGACATCTTCCTTTTCTGCCATAGAAACTCTACAAGCACATGTAGCTTGAGTCTAGAAAATTCTCTAATTACGATCGCACAGGTGATTTTAGCTAAAAGTTCTACATTGGAAGGGAAGGATTTTATTTTTTGTTCAGGGAAGACCTATAAATTAAGTTTCAGTCTCCTTTGTTCCTGATTTCTAGCTCGTGTATGCAGATAATTAACTGAAAAAGATCTCCTGCATGGCACATGAACAAAGGTAAAGGCTGGTTTGGGTGAACGAAACATGGCCACAGAAGCATATTTCTCCCTTTGTGTTCTACTCGCTGTGGTTTTGATGATGCTCTCCTAGATCCTGAAGCTCCTGTGGCCAGCAGTGTTGCTTTGGGGCCATTTACAGAAGGATACTGAGTCACAGAATAAGAAGGCTAACAAGCCTTTCCTTTCCTTTTCTGCCTGTCTCTTCGATTTGTTTCCTTGTTTAACTTTTAGTTCTGTTCCATGTTCATTTATGTCTTGCAGTCGGTTGGCACAACCAACAGCTGGAACAACTGATTCTAGTGCTCTTACACCCAGAAGCATGCCCTCAGCCTGTATTACTCCCTGCAGAACCAGTGAAATTAGGTGATGACTGAAGATGCTCAGAAAACCTCAAAGCCAACAGTTGTTGCGATACTCATCACACAATATCTAAAACAGTAGGATCCCTAGTCACTGTGACCGTAGATCTATTCATTTCCACCACCATTTCCAGAACTTCCTGGATTTACTTCTCTGAGATCATCTAAATGTGAAAATGTACTGGTTATGTATTACACTGAGGTGTATGACTGGACTAACATATAGTTTGTGTTCCATTCTCTACTGAATGATTCTTTCTTTATTATTTTTTATTTCTTTTACTGCAAGACCTATGCTTCTTCAAGTTCTGAAACTCAAACTTACTTAGCCTGTATGGGTCCTGCATAGGTATCTCTGCATAGAACTGTATCACAAAATTTAAACTTGATGTGCATTAACTTTCCCAAGGCCACTCAGATCATGTTAGACAAAATCAGGAGCAGAATACAGAATATCCCCCCAAACTCACTGAACAAAGATTCATTGGACCAGTAGTTTTCTACTTTTAACCTTTAAAGACAGGGAACTTCTAATTTGCAAATGAAAATATCAAACGAAAACAAATGCATACAAATTTTGTCAGTAAGATAAAACTGCTGATTCACAATTTTTTTCCATGAAAACTCAGTTTAATCATTTTGTTTTGCAGGAATAGGGTATAATTAGAGAACCAGCGAGCATGAAACTGTGAATGTATTATGCAAGCAGCTATGAAAATGACTGTCTTCAGCACAAAATGATTGAATGTCATTAAGAAGAGTGAATCCAAGGGTGAGACCCCAGTGGGATGCCCTCACATGGGAAAGTGTAATTGGATAAAGTAGCATGGGGCCATGAAAACCCAATTTGCCTCTTTCTGACGCTTACTTGAACTTCCTCTCCTGATCTTCATCAGCTGTGGAACTGGGAAGTCGATGGGATAGATAAATTATTGGGATGTTCTCTTCCATATGTAGGCAAGCTATTTTGGAGCAAAATAAATTTAAAAAAAAAGAGAGTTAAAGCTCATGTTAATCTCCTCTTCTGCAGCTACCAACTCATTTAAACTGTTTTGGTGTTGTTGAGTGGGGCACTGGTGAAGGTAACAGACTGTGCACTCTTAGAAATGATAGATTTCTTTGCTATGTCACATTTCAAGACAAGAGGTGACGATTGCAAGTTGGAGCATAAGAGGATCCCACTAAATGTCCGGAAACACTTATATACTGTGTGGGTGACTGAACAGCAGCACGGAGTTGTGGGTTCTCCCCTTGGATACCTTGAAAAACCACCTGGACGTAGTCTTGGGCATCCTACTCTGGTTGTCCCCACATGAGCAGGGATTGGACCAGATGGACCTAGAGGTCCTTTCCATCCTAAGCCATTCTGTGATCCTGTGATTTCAGCATCCCCTACATGTCCCCATGGGTATGTATCCACACAGACAGCAAAGCTCCCTTATCAGGACTTGTCCTGACCCCCATATGAGCAATGTCCCTATAGCCCAGCTGCAGCCACTGTTTTTGAGCGTGCTCTTAGTCCAATGCCACTGGAATTCATTTTGATTTAATTTAAGCCACAGTGAACACAGAAGGCATACAGATTGATAGCTACCATAGCTCATTTGACAAGTGGGAACATAAAGATAGGACCATAGATCTGAGCCTTATGTTTCTCTTAAAATTATTTAGTTAAAATTCTTTAACTGTGTGGGTTGGAGGAATTATCTCAGCCAATACCATCTGTAGGTGAGCATCAGCTTGTTCCTAGCATAGCAAGTCTGCAATTAATAGGCATCTGAAGGAATGAGCCTGACCAATTATTAGAATAAGCAAAGAACAACCATGTTGAAGGAAGCTTTCCTCTGTTTGAATGAGCCTTGTATTTTGAGGGAGTCATTGAATCTGTTATTGCTATTAGAAAAGATGTTTCCCCAAGGCTACATAGCAGTTCTGTGAAATTTCGCATAACTGATTTACATCTTTGTCCAGGAATTTCTTCTTACCTGTGCATAATCTTCTGAATGCATTTCTTAGGGTTTTTCAATGCAAACATCTCTATATTAATGTGTGTTCATGTGTACTTGTTACTTGAGTACATGTTACAAATAAGTGTGCATTGATCCTTGTGAGCCAAGGTGTGTGACTGCTTCTCAGCTCATAGAGCTTAATTTAAGGCTGAAAATAGTAAAATGATTTTCACTATCAGAAAAAGCTGCCTGCTTGTTGCTCTTCCTGCAGAGTGAGGACATGGACATGAGATAGTTTGAGCTACTGCTCCAAACTGTGAAGTTTCTCCCTTGTCAAGCAGTAGGCAAACAAGGCGAGTCCTGAAAGCGCTGCTTTTCTGTAACCCAGAGTGTTTTGGCTAATTTAGGACATTCGTTATGCAGGGCTGAGGGGCACCTTGTAGCTTCATTTTATATCACTGCTGTCTTGTCTTCTCTGCTCTATCTGTCCCTTCTTTCTTTGCTCAGGGAATATCAAGTGGAGAAAGCTTTCCTGAAGAGTCTGGCAAAAGAGCAAGGGCAGCTATGAGAACAAGTTTTGGTGCTATTTCAAGTTCCATTCCATGCCAAATCCTGAAAATGCAAGGTTTCTCTTTCCTCAATCCCATGGTATTGTGGAATCAGTCCTCCAAAGGCTTTTCAATTTAGATACAATAAAGTTGCCTGAGATCTTATCAGAAAAGAACATAGTTGTTACCCTTAGGAGGGAGCAGCTGAAGCATATTTGATGTTGAGCAATATGATAAGCTTGTATGGTATTAAGCTTGTGGGGGAAGGGTTTGTCCTTTAGCTGCAAGTTGATACAGTGTCTGGATGCTACTGCAGTGTGAACATAGTGCATTAATATAGTAGCAGAGTGATGCAATACACTTTTTTTCAATTAGAATATATAGGCGGCATATTTCTAGATTCCACTTTGCTCCTGGAATTCCTAATGATAGCTGTTTGACATAAAAACATGCACCTCTGGTAGCAAGATGTACTAAATGAGACCAGGACATACTGCCCATCAAAGTGCGATTTCTGAAGAAGGAAAATTGGCTGCAGTGATGCCATAGAGAAAATCAGTAATGCAGAGTGTTCACTGGAAGAGAAAGCTGTATCTCAGTAATCAACTAGAATCCTTTGGGAAGGGCTGTGAGGTGAAGTCCTCGTGGATTTATCTGGATATTTAGGACAAGGGGCAATGTCCTCAAGCTTCACCAGGGGAAGTTCGGACAGATATTGGGAAAGATTTCTTCTCTGAAAGAGTGAAAATACATTGGAACAGGCTGGCCAGGGAGATGGTGGAGTCACCATCCAACAGTATTCAACAAACATGTAGATGTGGCACTGAGGGACACGGTTTAGTGGCATGGTAGGGATGGATTGATGGTTGGACTAGATGATCTTAGCAGTCTTTTTCAAACTTAATGATTCTATGATTCTATGAAATTCTAAAAAGCCTTGAGACAGCACCATGCACTAAGTTAAGAAACTGAGCGGCCATGGACAAAGTGCTGAAGTGCTGTTGTGGATTCAGAGACTGAAGCCATATGGATGTGCCCAGTGGTGAATGCTGTCTTAATGATGGAGAAGTTTCAAAAACATGAACATTTGTGGTCTGAAGAAAAATAGCTAGCAGCAGTATAACAAAGTATGCACCTAATTCTCTGTTCTTTGCATTAGTCCTAGTGAGAACACTGTGAGGAACAGCAGAAGTTTGAACGCTTTGCTGAATAAATGCCTATTCAGTGAAAAGAGATTTTTCTGTACTTTTTTTTTTTTTTTTGTAAACAAACAAGCAAATGAGCTTTCTCATTTAAAGCTACTAAATAATTCTCCATTCTGATTTATGAAGGATGATTGTAGCTGGCAAATATAAACAGATAAAAGTTTGGAAAATCACATATGAGATTGTCTGGAACAATAATTCCCATTAACTTGCAGTTAATTTCAAAACTTAGCAGGAACAAATGACATTTTAAAAACTATTTTCACTCTCAGACACTTTCATGGAATGGAATATAATTTGGAAACCGGACTTCACTGGAAATTTTTAGCAGGAAGCTCTCTTTATATAAGACAACATAAATCGTTTTAGCAGATAATCATGATATCAGGATTATCAACTATTAGTATTCAAGGAAACATGTAGACTGGAAGAAATATATCTCCTAGAGAACCCACTAATTTATTTTTTTCTAGGATTATTAACATTACTGAAAAAGAAAATGGAAAGAACAATGCCAGAATGAGGAGTGGATGGAGAAGTGGCCCATTCCCTTGTGTCTTCTGTAGAAGATTTAGGAAATGACCAGCTTGCTTTGGTAGATTACACTATGGGAGTGCATCAGGCTTTCATATCTCCCCCAGCAGCCAGCTTGAATCTCTGCATTGCTTGGTCTTCTGTCCCCAGGTAGAGGACTAATTGTGCATTGGATGCAGCATGCCGATAGAAGAGCAATGGCATCTTTTGCTGCTTTTAAAGGTCCACAGAAATCAACTTCTCCATCTTCTTGTCTTAGTTCATTTCCCATTCCCTCAGGGAAGGAGCTATGGAAGCTGTAGGGTGGTACCTGGTTCATTACAAAGATTTTTGTTCTGTGCCAGAGGAACATCATGTTTTTCCTGGAAGCACCTACTTAATTAGTTGACCTTTTTACTTTCAATTTGGGGTCTGTTGCCTTGGGAGAGAAGGTGTGCAAGTTAAATATTCAGTTAAATATATTTGAGCAAATAGATGAAATATCAAGATTATTTATTTATTTTCTTCTTCAGAAATAGTCTTTCTCCTTTTTTTTTTTTTTTTTTTTTTTTTTCCAGAGCAGGACTAAGCTTGAAGAGCAGAGTTTGTGAGAACTTTACACCAGGATTCTTGGTTCTGAAAACACTTCATTAGGGACTTCCCCAGATGATGTCTTGTCAGCTACAGATGAAGAACCAACTTAAATGGTATGAAAATGTGTCTGAATTAAACTATTTGACATCCTGCCTTCCTTCCCAAAGCAGAGCTTGGCTTTTCATGGAGTGCATAATTTCTGGAAAAAAAAACAGCGGCACCAATCTGAGGAGGAACAACTAATTTTACTAAATATATCAAAATGAGGCTAGTAGAATTATAATAGAGGGTTTACAGGCTGAAAATCTTACACAGTAAACTGCAGGAGGACCACGTGCTTTCTCTGCCGGGCAGGAAGGAACAGACCCCGCGTCTCCCATGCGGCTTCACCCCCTCCCCTCCAACGCAAAGAGCCCTGGGGAGTGCACCTCCTCCCCTCCCCCTCAGAGGGCCACACCAAAAAAGGTAGTTTGCAGTCACCAGGGAATTAACTCTTTAACTGCCCGTACCTTACATGATGTAATG
>NC_034410.1:145488471-145513066 GCF_002078875.1 Numida meleagris
GTGTTGCTTATTAAAAAATAAAAATTTAAATTTTAAGAAGTGAAAAGAGTACTTTTTGACCAAGTCTTCATTTCAATAGCTGCTGTAGACCGTCTCTTCTCCATGCCAGTTACACCATGCACTGGTCTGCAAGGGGAGCGAAGGTCCCGCAGCAGCAGAGCTTGTGGCTGCGCAGGCGTGGGTGTTCCCAGGGGACAGCCAGACCCCTGCTGTGGATACGTTGTGTCTCCTGCAGAATATCGCCCAAGCACAGGGCTTGCCAAAAGAGCTTACTTTGTAGTTCACACTCAGAGAACCACGGTAACACTGGCTTCTTCCTACCCTTTGACTGAGGGGTACAGGTCTGTTGCTCTCCCAGCTCCTGGAGAATTCCCTTTGGCACAGCCAGGTGGTTTACCATGGGCCCTCTCACTCCTGCTGGCTTCTATTTCCACATTCGACTCTGCTCATTTCCCGCGTTTTTCTTTATCCAGCTGCTTACTTATTCTTTCGCATCCTCCTTCACGGCGTGCTTCCGTTTCCTTGTACTGGCAGGCAAAGAATCAGCCCTGCAGAGCTCCTCTTTCTCCACGTCAGATGACGCGTTCTGTTCCTGCCCGCCTCCCTCTCATTTCTCTGTGCCTCCTTCAGCCTCGGCCTCCTTGCTCCGAGCAGCAGGTTGAGGCCAGCTGCCTCTCTAGCAGCACCCTCTCTTGCACCCCTCTCGTTCTCATCCTTCCTCTTGTGCTCCACTTGGCCCTGCCCCTGCTGTGTACGTGCCTGCAGGCCGCGCTGGCGGCAGGGGACGGCCACTGCTGAGGTTGCTGACACTTCACCACCGCGCATCACCTCCCCTTCCACAGCAGCCCTGTTAGTTGTGGTTTGTGACCTTTCCAAACTCCTGTACGGACTTCATAGCGACGAGATAGTGCTGGCTTACGTGATGAAAGACTGCTGTTGCCCGTTTGTGGAAGAAGCAGAGGCCCCTGGGCTGGGGAACTCCGGCCCTTCCCTTTGCTGCCACATGAGGTGACCAGCCCCACAGCCGGGGGACCCTGCAGGGGGCTGGGCAAAGGCTCCAGAGGCACCTCTGACCAACTCTGTCCACCCCAATGGGTTCTGCTTGGGATGCAGAACAGAGCATCTCGAGATCGCAAACAACGTGAAGGAGGAACCAGAAGCAGGAGAGGGGGGAAAAATGGATAAAAGGGGGCACTTGTATGCCCAGAAGTTGCTGCTCACTGCGCTTGTCTCGCCATGCTCTGCACCTGATCAGTGCAGGCTGTCCCGTGTGTGTGTGCGTTTCTGCACGTGTGCACTTGTGCATCGAAGAATGTCAGTGGGTGACAGGTTTTCTGCATGGAGGAGTTCAGTGACACACCTCCGCTTCCTCCGCACTTCCACGTCACACACCGTTGTGTCAGACTGCTCCTCTGCTGCCATCTGTCACACGGTGTCACGGTATTATCTAAGGGTCTGCGTCCGTGACAAGGGGGACAGGCCCGAAAGAAAAAGAAACGAGAAAAGAGGAAGGAAAAAAAAATTGCCGGCGAGTAGGGGCCGGCCCCCGAGGGGTCTGGCGGCTAAAGCACCAGAGAAGCCGCAGAGCCGCAACCTGGGAAAACAAAGGGAAGAGGGGGACTCGTAGGCGGATCTAACACAAAAAAACAGCGGCACCAATCTGAGGAGGAACAACTAATTTTACTAAATATATCAAAATGAGGCTAGTAGAATTATAATAGAGGGTTTACAGGCTGAAAATCTTACACAGTAAACTGCAGGAGGACCACGTGCTTTCTCTGCCGGGCAGGAAGGAACAGACCCCGCGTCTCCCATGCGGCTTCACCCCCTCCCCTCCAACGCAAAGAGCCCTGGGGAGTGCACCTCCTCCCCTCCCCCTCAGAGGGCCACACCAAAAAAGGTAGTTTGCAGTCACCAGGGAATTAACTCTTTAACTGCCCGTACCTTACATGATGTAATGATGTGGAATACCGACAACAAAAATCACAAAACCATAACACACGGCAACCACACGTACTGGGATATTGGTGGGAAGGTTCAACCCCGACTGGCTCAATGTCTTTCTTACAGTGAGGGGCCCAAAACTGGACACAGTATTCGAGGTGCGGCCTCACCAGGGCTGAGTACAGAGGGACAATGGCTTCCCCACTCCTACTGGCAACACTGTTCCTGATCCAAGCCAGGACGCCATTGGCCTTCTTGGCCACCTGGGCACACTGCAGGCTCATGCTCAGCCGAGCATCGACCAATACCGCCAGGTCCGTTTCCTCCACACAACCTTCCAGCCACTCTGCCCCAAGCCTGTAGCGTTGCCTGAGGTTGTTGCAGCCAAAGTGCAGGAGCCGGCACTTGGTCTTGTTGAACCTCATCCCACTGGGTTCAGCCCAGAGATCCAGCCTGTCCAGATCTCTCTGTAGGGCCTCGCTATCCCCAGGCAGATTCACACTTCCTGCCAGCTTGCTGTTGTCTGCAAACTTACTGAGGCTGCTCTCAATGCCCTCATCCGGGTCATCCCAGGAGAGAGGCCGGTGAGCAGTGCTTGCTGCCTGGGTGTGCTGGAGGCCGCCCTGTGCCAGGAGAAGGAGCAGCCCCACAGCTTTTGTCATCATCCAAATAGAACTGCATGCTAACGGCAGAGGGGAACGGTGGCTGGTGACCAGCACACCACGATACGGAAGGCTTGCCACAGTGTTCTGCGGCACAGAACTTTCCTGCCCAAGTCTCTTTCACAGCTGTGACAGGACACTGCCTGAAGCTGAGCAAGGGCCGTGGCACTGTGCGGCCACCTGAGGATAAGGACTGCCTTTGAACACAGGGACAGCCCACTCTGTCGGAATGACAAACAGGCCGTCCTTGGGGCTGTGGCTGCCATGATGAATGTCCTCCTGCAAGAGGAGCTGCACTGAGAGCGCATCTGGGCTTGTTTCTTTAACTTCCATGGTGTTTCCTCTGCTTAGGTCCCAGACTTGTGTTACTATCTTAGTTCCTGCACTATCTCCACATCTTCTTTAACAGAATCAGTTATGTCAGGCAATTATACTTGTTATCCCAAGACAGGTTAATGAGTTTTGTGGGCATGAGAGAAGTAGCAGAGACTGTATCTTGGCATTGGAAATGCTCTGGACAGTGTTTCACATTACATTTTTCTATGATAAGGAAGCATGGTGTGAATGAATGTGAAACAAGTTGAAATGATGGAAACTCTTGGCCAGAGACCACCAGTAGACCTTATATTCTGATCACACAGGCTGATCCTGTGTGGAGCCAGGTGTTGGACTCCATGATCCTTATGGGTCCCTATAAGCCTGAACACATATTTGAATATAACAGAATGGTTGCTTGTTGAAATGAGACCCTAAAATGATTTTTTTGGCCTGTCAGCCTTATCAGTTCTTCCTCCCTTAGCTATTGCTGGGGTCAACAGGAATTTTGCCATGGGGTTATAATTACATATGAGATATCCCCACATGATTTCCCTTCTGGGCATTCATCACCCTACTTAGAGGAGAGTCCTGAGTTGAATAATGCTTCACCTTGCCAACCACTCCATCACACTCTAAACAGCAACAACAAGACATCCCCCAGCAATCAATCCTACTGCTTCGCCCCCTCCACCAACTGATCCTCTTGCCAAGAGCAAGAAGAGCTTCCCTGTTCCCAGTGTTGTGCCACTCTAATTTAACAGGTTTCTCACTAAGTCTAGACATTTCCTGAATTGCATTTAAAAAGCTTCTGTCCCCCTTCGGCTCCATTAATCCTACAGTTCCAAGCCCAAGAAGACTGATGCTCCTGCATCCTGCCCTGGGTGAATTACGGTTTAAATGACAACTGTGCAACTTCTTGGCAGTGACTCTTTGCCCTTTGTTCCTGTATTTTCTCTGGATGGAAAGGAAGAAATGATAAATTTATTTGAGGCTGCTGTCTCCACATTGCAGGAGAAATTAACTGGGCTGGGAAACTTCAGTGCAAATTGAATAGCTTGTACTGTAGCTACTTGATAGCATCATCTTGTAAGTGAGTAGAATCCCTTTCTCCCAGACTCTCAGGGTGCCTGTGTTGATCGTGTCATAGATGTAAAAGATGAAAGAAGGCTAATGGGGCAATTATAAAGTCTTTTGGTGCCTCATTTACTCTCTACAGTGCCTTCCTTGGCATTAAGTTCAGTCTTGCTTTCAGAGATCTAAGTAGAGCTATTTGCAGTATCTTCTTTTAAAGTTTTCTTTTAGAGAAAAATGACTTTTTTTCTTCAAATGAACAAACAAACAAGCAAAGCAAATTAATTCATTGTTTGTGATTTCTACATCTTTCTATTTTCAATGATGTCTTGGGAATAGCTGAAAAGAATCCATCAGCATTTAATTCAGAATTTCTTTATTTTTCTTTCCTTCCTGCATTCTTTCTAGCCTGCTGAAAAATAATAATAAGTTTTTTTTAAAAAAAAGAAAAAAAAGGAGGAGCAAGAAAAGAGCAAACAAATGAACAAAATTTTTATTTATGTTCATCACTACGTAAAGCCAATGACTAAATTTTTTGTTGTTGGGTTGCTTTTTTGTTTTGTTTTGTTATGTTGTTACTGTTTTCCCATAGCATTCCATTGGGAGCTCATGGTCATTGGCTTGTCCAGCACTGAGCCACTTCCAGGAACACTCACTCCAGGGCTGGGCATGGCCTTGATTTTTCACTGAGCCAGGGTACTTATTTGTTAATACTACTGTAGTTTGGTGCACAAGTACAGATATTAACCCCATCAGAAACACTTCTCCACTGCTGACTATCTATTAGTCATCTATCTATTTAACTTACTTGCCATGTGCTGATCACTCAGTATGATTTTGCCATCACTACTAGATTAGGTTAGGCCTAAATACTCTTTGACACAAAGGGCTTTATTGCCTTCTGCAAGCACTACAGTTAAGTTGCCCTAAAATAGTCCATTAACCTCCAGATGTTGCTCTCCAAAGCCCTCAGTCTCTGCACATTCCTCCTTGTCTATGTTTGTGTTCTGAATTTTATCTCACATTTGAAGATTTCTCAAAAACTGACCCCAAATGGTAACACAGTTGTTTGTATTTTATTACTTCAGAATGTATTTCGCTTGGCCTAAATGGTAATAAACAGAAATGCAATGCATTTCTATCAGTAGATAAACATTGCAGTTCTCTTGGTTTCTGAGTGACAGCAAAAATCTTTGACACCCTAAGGTGAAATTATTATTTTGCCTTCATTGTAACTCCAAAGGAATAAACAGAAATAATTACTGGACACTTATCTTCAGATATTGTGAACAGGTCATGTCTATCTAGCACCAGGCATTATAATTTTGTTTCTTTTGGTCTTTTAATTGATGCCTTCAGTTTTCCCTGTATGTATCCTCAACACTTCAGATATCATTATCCAGTTCAGTTGTTATCACTTTCCTCTTTTATCAGATGTTATTACACTGCTGTTGAGTGTCTAAACAGTATTTTCAGGTTGCTCACAATGCTGAGCATATTGCCTATTGCCAAACATCTAGCACAAGAACACCAACTTTTATAATCCTGCACCACTGGAAAAAGAAAATAATAGAAGACTGTTACCTTTTTTTGTCCTGCATTAACGATCTCCTCCTCTGCAGTGATCCCTGGACTGCTTTCTCTGTTTCCTCCAAATAGAGATGGTAGTGATGTTATGGAGAGGCTTTTCAATCTGAGCCCTTTGAAACAGGACTTTTTTCACCCTAGCTCAATATCGATGGTGTAACTGTGTCAATGGACAAGAGAAAAGCCACTGATGTCATCTATCTGGACTGCAGTAAGGACTTTGACACGGTCCCCCACAACATCTTTCTCTCCAGATTGGAAAGGTATGTATTTGATGGTTGGACTGCTCAGTGGATGAGGATCTGGTTGTGAGATCATATGCAGAGAGTGTTGGTCAATGGCTCAGTGTCCAGATGGAGAACAGTGATGAGTGGTGTTTCTCAGGGGTCAGTACTGGGACATGTGCTATTCAGTATCTCCATCAATGACACTGACAGTGGGATCAAATGCACATTCAGCAAGTTTACAGATGACAGTGTGGCGTGGCTGACGCACCTGAAGGATAGGATGCCATCCAGAGAGACCTAGACAGGCTTATACAATGGGCCCAGTAGAACCTCAGGAGGTTGAACAAAGCCAAGTGCAAGGGCTTGCCTCTGGGTTGTAGCAACCCCTGCTATCAGTACAAGCTGGGGGGTTTTAAGCAGGGAGCACAGCCCTGCTGAGAAGGACTTGGGGATACTGGTGGAAGGCAAGCTGGACATGAGCCAACAATGTGCCCTCATAGTCAGCTGAGGTGATTAGCTTACTGATTTCTACACTGTGCAGTGGCCGTTAGGATTCTCTGATCTCCTTCTCTCATATTGCTAATAAGGTTGTTAAGGAGACTGATCTGACATTGACTCACACAGTGATCCAAGTGACACCTTTGTGTGATTGACATAGTTGTTATATCCCAGAATAGGACACTACTATTAAGGCTCAGGAGTGGATTCTGGAGAGCTCAGTTTTGTCCCTGTCTCTCATGTGTCTTTTGGGGGAGATTGTGGGGGTCTTAGTTCTTTTGAACTATTTATCCCTCAAAACAGGAGGGTTAACAACACTTCAGGGACGTTTTCAGGATATATTTATTAGAGTTCATGTGAATGCTATGTTATCTGTGGCCACATGACTTTATCTACATTGTGAATTAGAATGTATGGTAGGCTGACCTTTTGGCCAGTCTATAGCTAGCTGTGTATTTGTAAAGATAGAGGTTTCAGTATCCTGTCATCTCTCAGGAGAGAGTAAAGGAGAAATTTTGTTCACCTCAGCCACTTATGTGCTGCAACTCATTCAATCACCAGAGCTAATGGGACCAGAGCTGGGGCTCTCCATCCGTCTGCTGAACTATTGCCTCCGAAAACAGGCGAGGGTAAATCCCATGCTGCGAATCATGTTTCAACCACTGTGCACTGTGTATTACTTCAAATAGCTTGATATTTCTGTGTTCTAGTTAAAGGTAAGCAAAACAAATCCCTGTTCTTTAGTACTTAATCAAAGTAATATTAGTGCTTTTTACCAAAATTAAAACTTATTGAGAGAAATTTGTGAGTATACACTAGCCTGGATAAAGGTTATTCTTTGTTTCTTATTCATCCACCAATCTTAAACTCAGCAGTCCTCTCAGAGACAATATCAATTGATATCATAAGCAATGTTTTGTTGAGGGACTGTTTCAAATGCGACATCATTAGCTGGTGTATTAAATCTGCAGATTTCCTTTCACCCAATAATTGTATAATTCTGTCTGAGAAAGCAGTTTTTCATGGTATAATTTCTTTCTCCCCTTTGCACTCATTCCCTGCTGCTTGCCATTCATAATGTGGTGTGTTTTTCAGTATCTTTATTTTTTCACCGCTTCTGTCTGTGGGTTTCTGGTCAGAAAAGCTGGACTAGTTCCGGCCACAGAAAAATCATCATGTGGGCTACACGTGAGTCAGCTTGTCCCCTCTTCCTGTAGATCCGTGGATGATCAGAATTGAGTATTTAGAGGTGGAAGACCACATGTCCCTGCAGCCAACAGCTGGGACATTTCAATTCAAACTGTCACTAAAGGCAGTGGGTACCAAACTCCCAGAGGATTTATTTTAATCACAGTTTAGTGGATGCAGTGGTGTTGAGTTGATTGCTGGACCTGATTTTAATGTTCTTTTCTAACCTCAGTGACAGAATGATTCTAAGGCTGGTGGCCTTCCTATGCTCTTCTTATTGGGAAAAGCACAAAGAGATGGTTTAGTGAGTGCATGAACATCGGGAGGAAGTTCTACAGCTATTGTTGGGAATTTTCATTTCCTCTCATAGAGGGCAACTGTGGAAATGGAAAGTAGGAAGCTGGTCTGTTCTCCAGTCACATTCCATTGATACCATGTCAGATTTCTAGGCTCTGCATGAGATGAATTTGGTGAAGGAATGTCATTTAAAGAGGATTTTAAGACCAGCTCCAGTCCATCAGCCTGTCCCTACACCCAGCTACTCTGTCTGTGACAAGAGCATAAAGTGCAAAGGAGTTACAAAGTGATAATTTTTTTATATTTTCGTGGGTGGAATGCATTTTATTAAATAAACATCTTTGTCAAAAAAAATGAAGAATAAATTGAGTCAGTAATTGGAGAGCTAGTGAACACAGACAGTGGAGTTGAGGCATGAATCATCTGATCTTGAAGCAGATATAAAAAAGATCAGGTGACTCACTTCTTTAAAATGGCTGCATCTCTCAAGTAGTTGTGGATACAACTTATTTTGATTTGTTCAGCCCTGAATTTGTAGACATATGGAGCTATGCATCCCGAGTTAAACTCAAGCTGGCGGGTTATCTCTTGAAAATGGCCAGGTGCTGAGGAATTGTTTTCCTCATAGATATGCAAGTGGTTGATGATGCCTAGAGTAGCATGGCTTTAGGTATTTTATCATCCCACAGACACTTTCTTAACAATTTTATTTCAGAAGGTGCTGAAAACATTTGGAATAAATATCTCTAATGTTCTCTGGCAGTTGGCTAGAAGATTTTATTCTTCCTGGATATATTCTGGAATCTGGATAAACTTTGAATCTGGTTCTTTTGAATTATTTTGGAGTTCAGTTCTCTGGGCCCAAACTCCCACGAGTGACTGCTGCTCTGGCCCAGACGTAGGAATTTAGAGATTCTGTCTCTCTAGATGGATAAAGTTTTACAGCCTTCATCTTTTTGTTTCTTTACTTATTTATTTTGTATTTAAGAGGTCTGGGTTATTGAAAAGCTCAATGATATGTTAAGATTAACACTACTCTGGAGTGAAATTTTAGAAGAAGAACATTATCCAGTCCATATTTTACCAATACATACACAGGAGTGTTACAGGAGACTGTTGAAACCCTTCTTAAAGTTAAGGTAAATTACATTCACCTCACTCTCTGTTTCCTTGGAGCTGGCCTTATCATCAGGTTGGTCATGCATGACTTGCCTTTGATAAATTCATTCTGGCTTTTCTTAGTCAGTTTTGTCTTTCATGTTTCAGTACATAATTTCCAGGAAGATTTGCTTCATAACCTTCCAGAGACTGAGGATAAATGGACTGGCCTGTAGCTACATGGATCCTCCTTTTTGCCTTTCTGGAAGTTGGTGGTGATATTTGACTTTTTCCAGAAATCAGAAAACCTTGACCTTTGACCTTTCGTATATGCTAGAGAATGGACTCACCATGACACTGGCCAACTTTCCCAGCACCCTCAGCTGCATGGTCTCATGGACTTGTATATATCCTATTTGCTTAGGTGGTGTCTAACTCTGTCATCCTCTGTCTTTTGTAAGGGAGCCTGGGAGGCCTGATGGTGAACATCAAATTCCAAGTGAAGAGAGCACTAATTAGAAAGATTTTATCATGTACTACATGGAATAGAGGATGGAGAGACAGTTGCCCCAGCTCGTTGCTTCTTTTCTCCTGTTCCTAGAAAAGTTCATTCCCTTTTCACTGCCATCACTAACACCACCTGCACAAGTCAAAAATAAACTGCTCATTGTATGATATAAATAAATAAAGACAGAAAAAATGAGAGAGATAAGTTCCCCACTGTGAAAAATATATTGCCTGTAAATGAGGAACAAGCTGAACCATCAGCAAGCTGAACCACTCCAGCTATATTTCACTGTTCTCTGTGAATGCTTCAGAGAACAGAGCTGGGGCAGGACATTGAGATCAGCATGTAAATGAAAAGTTTGGCAGCTATGCTAAACTCAACAAGCAGTACTGCATGAAGAAAATAAAAAAAAAAAAAAAGGAAACCCCAAGCTGGATCTGTTTAGGTGTGTGACAGCTCTAGGATCACACGGTAGGGCCAATTACCGTGCCCCAGGTGACAATTTGAACAGGAGGAGGGATATGTGAAAAACACTGGTGTCTCTTTACCACATGTGTGGGGCTGAATTCAACTGCTGACAGAGGTCCAAAATACCCTTTGGGCTAGTAGCTTTCATAGCAGAAGGCAATATGGCTTCACAGACCAAATATGAGGGAACTCATTGAATTGCGGGTGAATAACCCAGAGCTACAGGTATGAAAAAAGTCTATAGCCAACCCTATGTATGATTCCTACAAGAAATTTTTTCACAGAATCTTGGAATCGTAGGAGTTGGAAGGGACCTCTGGAGTCCAACCCTTACTAAAGCAGGTTCCCTAGAGTAGGTTACACAGGAAAGTGTCTAGGCAGGTTTTGAATAACACCAGAGAAGGAGACACCACATCCTCTCTGGGCAGATTCTTCCAGTCAGTGCTCTGTCACCCTCAAAGTATTTTTCCTCATTCTTGTATGGAACTTTCTATGTTCCAGTTTGTGCCCATTGCCTCTTGTTCTGTTGCTGATCGCTGCTGAAAAGAACCTGTCTCCATCCACTTGAGTCCCAGCCTTTAGATATTTACAAGCATTGCTAAGGTCCCCCCCTCAGTCTTCTCTTCTCCAAACTGAGCAGTCTCAGGTCTCTCAGCTTTTCCTCATACAGGAGATGCTCCAGGCCCCTCGTCATCCTCCACTGGACTCTCTTCAGCAGTTCCCTGTATGTCTTGAACTGAGAAGCCCAGAACTGGACACAGTGCTCCGGGCGTGGACTCAGCAGAGCAGAGTAGATGGGGAGGATCACTTCCTTGACATGCTGGCCACGCTCTTTTTAATGCACCCCAGGATAACATTGGCTTTCTTGGCTACAAAGGCACAGTGCTGGCTTATGGCCAACCTGTTGTCCATCAGGAAATCCAGTTACATCTGCACAGAACTCCTCTCCAGCAGGTCAGCCCTTAATCTGTACAGATGCACGTGGTTACTCCTCCCCAGGTGTAGGACTCTGCACTTGCTATGGCTGAACCTCATAGGAATCCTCTCTGCCCAACTCTCCAGCCTTTCCAGATCATAAGAAGTCCCGTCTAAGACCAATGGAAGATTATGTTGCGACAAGAAGTGTGTTAAAAAGCTCTGGAGAGATTCATCTTAACACTCTGGAGACCTGGGATCAAGATGCTTTTGAGTCAGACTTTTATGTTTTCTCCCTCTGGGTCTCCTCTGTGAAATTCTTATTACACAGTCTCACAGTGAGGGGTACATGATTAAAGGTTATCAGTAGCTCTTGTACTCCAGTAGCCATCAATTTATCAAGCCTGAAAGAGATGTCTAGTGAAAAGCAAAGAAGCACTCAAGGCAATTAAATGAGAAGGGAAGTAAGTGTTTGGGGCACCAACACACCTAGACTTTCCTCACCCAAAGCTTTATGCATGTGTGTAGCCTTACATATACATATAGTCACTATAGAATTTAGAAAGAATACTGCATATTGAGTTTCACTGGAATAAACAAGGCTTTATGGTCCATGAAAATTCTGGAGCCTCTATAAACTACTCACAAAATAATGCTTCTCATGACATAATTTTCTCTGAGACAAGGCCATGCTTTTCTGAATTGCTAACACCGTATCTCCTACCTCCATTTATTTCCCTTTTAACATCTAATCCCTGCATGATGTTGGCTGTGTGATAAAACCCTATACTGATGATCATATCCCCGAAGGGAATTTTCTTTTTCTTCCCCTGGAGTCTATAAAACTCTATGCTGCTCACCTCACCTCACTTATTTCAGAAACAGAGAACTTCAGGTTATCTTTCCAGAGACTTTCAAAATGAACAGCACAAAATGTCATTTAATTAACAACTTGCCACCATCAGCAAGAGTTAGTTTTCACACAGCCCAATTCATTTTGGAATTGGTTATTTCTGTAACAAATAAGACAGCAGTGAGCGTGATCTACAGTGCTTGTAAATTTTACTTGGTAATAATTTTTAGTATTCTTTGAAATTCAGTTCCAAGTTCTGCTAGTTTACTCCCTTCCTCTCCCCTCCCCCACCATTCAGATTTAAATTATGGTGCTTGTGGTAGTCTTAATCCATTACATGGATAATTCCAATTATCATTCTGCATTTCTTCTTTGCCCTTTAATATTTTTTAGTGCTTTTTTTTTTTTAAAAAAAAAAACACCTTAAAAAAATAGAACCATCACTATGGCAAGTTAAGTAAGAAAGTGGATACTAAGGAAGCTTTCAAGCCTGTCTAAGTGTGGGCAAAACAAACTTTTCCAGCTGCTTCTGTTCAGCCACCTCCATCCATCTTTCTCACCCATCCTTCTGTCTGGTCATGTCAATGCCTCTCTTGGTGCAGGTGTGTGGGGGTTTTGCAGGTGGAGGGCACTGTCGAGGGGGAAGGATATTGGAAAAGCAATGCTCCACCTGCTCTGTTTTCTAGCAA
Source organism: Numida meleagris (assembly GCF_002078875.1). Taxonomy (NCBI): domain Eukaryota; kingdom Metazoa; phylum Chordata; class Aves; order Galliformes; family Numididae; genus Numida; species Numida meleagris. Next base: position 145,500,795 of record NC_034410.1, read on the forward strand.
CAGGGGACCAGTCATGCATGAAGAATGGTAATTATCTGTTGTAAATCAAGAAAAGTTAGTTTGATGTACTGAATTTTTATTACCTCTCTCAATCTGACTTGTTTTTTTTTTTCTTTTTGGCAGGATTAATATTCATACATATGTATATATGTGGCAGAAGAAGGAAAAAAACTCTTTTTTAGAAATTGGTTATGGTTGTTATTTATCTCATGGTTCTTCCAGGTGCCTAGGTGAGATCATGATTGCACTGTTCTACATACTAAAGTAACCCAAAGCAATAAACGACAGGCATTTCCAATCTGAACAGGCAGGGCAAAGGACATAGGCTTACATTTGATTTAGAAGTTGGAAATTAAGGGAGGTTTAGATACAGTAGGCTGATACTACAGAGGGAATTGCTGCCACAGCCTATAAATGGATTCATATCTTTTTACTCCTGATCAGGGTCTTCAATGACAAGAACATTATTAAAGAGTTTTCCCAAAACTACTTAATACATAACTTGTAGAATCTACTTTAGAGATCATTTGAACAAAAGGATGCTGATAAAATTTGAAAACTCCTGCTGATGTCTGTGGGGAAATTTCTACCTTGTCCTTTGTCCAAAGCTGGCAGTTATGTCAGACTCTAGTATACTTCCATGATATAATTTCAAAAGGTGAGCCACTGAATAGAAAGATGATGCTTGTACATAACCACACATGTTGTTGTAGTTGTTTTCTTTCTTTTTAAAAATAGTTATTATTTTTACTTTTAAATTTATATATTTATTTATGATAAGCAGATTGGAAGGATTTATTGCATTTTTGTTTGGCTCTCTACAACTCCCTTAAAGGAGGTTGTAGCAAGGTGGGTGTTGATCTCTTCTCCCAGGTTAACTAGTGATAGGATCAGAGATTATTACTTTAAGTTGTGCCGTTGGAGGTTCAGGTTGGATCTTAGGAAAAAATTCTTCTCAGAAAGAGTGCTGAGGTACTGGAACAGGCTGCCCACGGAGGTGATAATGTCACCGTCTCTGGAGGTGTTCAAGAAAAGGGTAGTTGTGACAGTAGGGGTCACTAGGGGTTTAATGGGAATGGTGGGGTCAGCTTGATGGTTGGACTTGATGATCTTAGAGGTCTTTTCCAAACTTAATTATTCTATCATTCTATGATTCCCAAGACTAGTGTCTTCCTACCACTCTCACAGCTCTTATGAAGGGCTTTCCTTATCTTCCAGCCAGGTGGGGACTTCCACAAGCTTGTGGCCCTGCTTCTTTCATCTGTCACTTCCTTTGTCAACCCTGTTTAGCTGCTTCAAGAATTTCTCTTTCAACAGATGGTTACCTAAGGTGGGATTAATCTTGCCTGATTCTGTGGAGATACAAGAGACACTCTGGCATCTGAGCTGTTTATGAAAATATTCTCTGTAGTCAATGGGAATATAAAGGTGCTTTTGGGATACAGATATTCAGATGTATTTTGGAGGTGTCTAAGGAGGCAATGAAAATCACTCAGAAATATTAGATCTCTCCATTGCCTTCATGGATTCTTGATGATTAACTGAGAGGAGGATAGTCTGCTATATAGGTATCTTAAGTTAAATCAGATGACTCTTCGAAGCCTCTGTCCAAATTGATAACATGTTTTGTCTCCTTCTGACATACAATAGAATGATAGAATGTCTTAGGTTAGAAGGGACCTTAAAGATCAACTACTTCCAACTCCCCTACCATGAGGGTACCTTTCAAGTCCTCACATCACAGCATGTAAGTTATTCTGTGCTGCCTTTCGTTGTTTTTGTATGCATGCAGACTATACTGCACATCCCTGCAAATCTCTCCATGCATTAAAGAACATGACAGGACATTCAGCCCCATTCTCTTTCTCTTTGCCTATCAGGTAATAAAGATTGGGTATTAATCCCTGCTTTAAATAATAGGAAGATACTGAAACATGGAGAAGACGTGTTGAGGAGGCCAGAACAACCTTAGAAGAGTTGGGACTTGTTATTTGTGGTATAGCACTGACTACTAAAGATAGATCATCTCTGGATCTGATCAAGATATATTTATACTGCTTTCCAATCAATGTTGCTTTTTGTCTTCTGTTCTTATTCAACTACCACTGTTGTTCATGGAGTATCTCTGAACATTTTGTTTTTCATGTGATGCGGTTGACATTATCTTTTACCTGCATCATGTCTCCAATCACACTCAGGTTCTACAAAGTATTGCTTCTCTTTCCCTTGTGGATGCCCTGTGAAATCCAGTACCACTGTGTCAGGTTTGGAAGAGGGGAAATTTGAGTCACTGAATCATACAATATCCTGAGTTGGAAGTGACCCATAAGAATCATTAAGTCCAACTCCCGAATCCACACAGTATCACCCCAAAATCATATGACTGGGAGTATCGTCCAGATGTTTCTTGAACTCTGCCACTTGGGGCTCTCACCACTTGCCTGGCAAGATACCAAAGTAGGAAAGTGCAATGCAGACCCATGATTAGGCCAAAATGGAAGTCTTGCATCCAGTCATCTGAGCACACAACTGGGCTGAATTTTAAGTCTCGCCTCATTTCTTGTGGTTATCAGTTGAGCAGAGTGGAGAATCTTTACCTTTTGTTGGCATAAGGCATGAGTAAAGGATCATTTAAAGTCCCAGGTTTCTGTTGCTTGGAATGAAGCTCCTTCATCATGAGGTCATGGAACCACAGAATGTCCCGAGTTGGAAGGGACCCATAAGGATCACCGAGTCCAGTTCCTGGCTCCACAGAGGACCTCTCCAAAATCAGACCATTAGACCATGAAATATTTGAATATTCAAATATTCAAATATCCAAAGAAGTATGTATAATCAAACCAATTAAAGGGAGGGAATTAAGCGCTGGAAGATGTAGACCTACAGCTCCATTCTTGGTTCGTGATGCCTCCTGTTCTCACAGGTCTCTCCATGCCATGTTGCATTTCCCTGTATAGAAACATCAATCTGTTTTTTCTTCACTCCCCCTTTCAACTCTGTTGGCCATGTGGAACTTCTTTTAGAGCTTGCTGTAGAGTGAAAGTGCTTTGCAGCTTTGTAAAACAAGCATGCAGCAAAGCACAGAGAATTTAAGGAACAAAGAATGAGAACAAACAAAACCATTTTCATATTTGCTGCTAAATGTCTTCCAGCCTCCAGCCTTGTTATTCTTCCTCTAGAATTAGAAAAACCTGTTAGAAGAAAGTGTGCTTGCTCTTTGACAGTTAACAGCATATTATTTAGATCAATATAGCAATTCTTTTCCCCAGTTAATAATACCACTTTGCATTTATATAGTGGTTATATATACATATTTCTGCAGTGGATAGCTAAACTGGATTTTGCAGGGGACTCTGAAAGAAAGTAAATGTTGCATCCACCAATACTGTTGTTCAGTGATCAATTAGATCTTAAATTTGAGAGCTGCAGTTGATGGAACAGCAAAGAACCCATTTCTCAAGACAAATAGAAGGAACAATTCAATTTCCCTTCATCTGTAATATAACTACAGATAATAGAATCTATTTCCAAAGGCTCTAATCACCAGGATAAAAGGAAAACAAAAACCTACAAAACTGTGCCAACAAGTATAGAAGGACTACAAAAGGTTTCTGTAGGACTATTTGCAAAGCTGACTTCATATGGTTTGGAAGGATGAGAGAAATTAAATGGGAAAACCCAGGGTGGAAGCAAGAGTGGTAGAATGTCTCAGCATGGAAACAGGTAGATACTACTGAACACACAGATTCCTGAGGACCCAATTTTGGCTATTGAGGGTAAAGAAAACTACTCCTTCGTTTCTTATCACTTGCTTGGAAAAAGGAATGTTCTTTTCAAATAGTCAGGACCAAGACCACAGCGAAGAAGACACTGGCACAAGTCTGTTGGTTTATCATCAGATTCTGATTAGTCTTCATTTCTGTTTGAACTTTAGAAAAACTGAGGTGTAGCATGTTGCAAGTTTAGGAGTGATACAGAGTTAGGACCCAAGGGTCCTGAGGCTTTCATGTTCCTGATCCAACACTAAAATAGGAAGTTAGGTACACTGCAAAATATAACCCTAGAATCCAGCAGCTACAATGAGGCTTTTGCAAGGTGCAAGGGGAAAATCTTTGGTTATCATATTGGTGAAATACAAATCTGTATGGAAGACCCATATACCGCTTTCATCCAGCACACGACTTACTCAGAGGGCTGTAAGTTTCCTCCAGTGACAGCCCAGGCCACTGCATGTTAATTAATTTTCCCTTTGAAAAACTAATCCCAGGGAGGTTTGATTTGGTTGTGACCAAAATATAAATGTGCTGAATTGCTCAAGAAGGGAATATAAAACAAATGTTTTAAGAATGCATAGAAATTGTATAACCACGTGCATACAGTCAGGCTGCACAGCCATGTGGACAGTTTTGAGCTTAAAGTCACCTTCATGAAGAAAAAGTACAGGGAAAGGCTGCCCAGAGAAATTATGGATCCTCCATCCATAGATATGCAGAAGGCCAGGTTGGATGGGACTATGGGCAACTGGATCTAGTGGTTGGCAACCCTGCCCATGGCAGGGTGGTTGGAACTAGGTGATGTTTGAGATCCCTTCCAACCTAAGCCATTTTCCTCTCCTCTCTGCTTCCCTCCCCTCCCCTCCCTTCCATCCAGTTGAAGTAGGTTGACTGTTTAAGGACCCTCACATGCACTTTCCTCAACCTATAATATGTACCTATACCACATAGTAACTAAAACCTACTTCAGACCACTAAAACCTTTGTACTTAAGAGTTCTTTGTGCAGCTGGGTATGTTTTTAAGGGAATACGTCAAGCTATCTCTATATGTATGCATTCTTGCAACAAAACCAAGGGAAACATTTTCAATATATCCAAGGATAATTTGCTTTTTAGTCAGTAACAATTTGCATACCTGGGGCCATATTCTGCAATGTGCTGAACTTCTGTAGCTTCCAGAAAGCTGTGAACATTGTCTGTACCCAGCTTTGTCTTCTTCAATCTGGGAAAGGCAAACAGTCCCAAATGCCATATTAAAAAGTGAATGTGCCATTATTGTTCCTTGGCAAAGCTATATTCTTCATTTTCTTGCTTAGGTGTTTTGCTCTGATAGAGGTCTGTGCTTTGTAGAAGGGAGGGAGAACAATGTGCTTTCCATTTCCCCAAAACTGTGATTTCCATTTTCATTTTGGGTTTGCTGGGATTCTTCCATGTTCTTAAAATGACATTTGGTTAAGCTGGTGCTCATAGGCTGAAAGCTGCTAGTTCTCTTCTCCCCTTGTCTTGCTTCTAATCCCAACCACCACCTTCATTCTTGCTCTTTGAATTTACCTATTGTCCCATACTGAGTGTTGAGCTTTCAGGTCTGATCTGATCCTTTTTCACACTCAGGAGCTTCATTACACCTGGCAGGTGCTGGGAAGGCAGCCAGGCCAGGCGGCACCAGGCTTGGGCCCAAGGCTCTCCCAGTTGTGCAATTCTCCAGCCAGAAGAGCTGTGTGAAGCCCCAGTATCAGGTTGTTCAGGTATTGCAATCACCACTCCATCCTGCCTGTTTGAGATTCTTTCCCCTTGATTACCTCCTTAAATCAATACTAATGGATTTTCTCAGTGTTGTGGGTTTTTTTTTCCTTTCTTCTATAACCTCTTTCCCAACCATCCCTCCTCAACACTTTCCATCTCTGGTGGCAGGAGTCTTTGCCAGCTTCCCCTGCATCAAAGCACTGTTTCATTGCAAGACTATAATTTATACAATTTCTGCTGCTCGCTTTGCTTAATTGTCTCATTTGTAATATTCTATCCTCTTTACTTTCAAATTCATTCAGAATACTCGGCCTATTTAAAATAAATATGTATTTTTAATTTTAAGCAGCCTAATTTAATTTTGTAAATGCAGGATCAGTATTAATCAGGACTTATTCTGAATCCAAGGCACATCAAGACTCAGCCAGCAAAATAGCAGGTATTGCTCAGTTTCACACCCCTCCAGTCACTTTTTTCTTTTTTTTTTTTTTTAACATGCAAAGCTCTGAAATTCTCTGCCTGAGGTTCAGGTATTCACAGGACTTCCCGAGCTCTCTGGGGGTGTTTAATGACTGAGAAGTGGAGAGAGAGCAGAAGGGGGGGTTGACAGGTGATTTTCTCAAGGTCAAGGAACAGCCTGCTTTTCAGGAGGGTTGTGGGAATGTCTCTTACTAGAAGGCTTACCAAGTGTCTTTCATGGATCATTTACACCTCTCACTGCTCTCCCCTCCAGGTCTCATGGCTTGTCTCCATCCCTGGATTTATAGAATCATAGAACCATTTGAGTTGGAAGGAACCTTTAAAGCTCATATAAGCCCCCAAACAACTGCATTTCTAGCCATATCACTCCCTATAATTCACCATTTCTGTGTTCAAATAATTAAGGCATTTTCTTCTGTGCAGTTCTGAGTAGATGAAGCAGGGCATTCATCCTGTCTCTATTCTCCTGGTCCTCCCACTTCTCTCATGCTTTAACACTTAGTTGTAGATGCCCCATCCCTGGAGGTCCTCAAGGTCAGGTTGGCTCGGGCCCTGGGCAGCGTGATCTGGTGGTTGGCAACCATGCCCATGACAAGGTGGTTGGAAGTAGATAATCTTTAAGGTTCCTTCCAACCCAAGCCATTCTATGATTCTGTGATTTCTGTCCTTCCTCTTGGTGACTCCATTGCATGAAGGCCCTCCCGACCTTCAAATGATATCTGCCCCGGGCCACAAACCATCTGAATGTTGCTGTCTTGGAGGGTCTTTGGTAGAAAAGTGCATGCCTACCCCATCTTAAAAACTGAAAACTCACTTTATTAACAATAGTAAAGGCAAACAGAGGGAGTGAGGGCCATTTGGTGGGTAAAGCACTTTATGCTTTTTGTGGAAACCTGGATAGTAAAGTCATTTTAACCTTATAAGAGAAGATAAGAGAGCTGCAGTTCCCTCCCCAAAACTTACATTTCTCTGTTAAATGTGCATGAATATTATATTACTCCTTCCCTCACTTCTTCCAATGTGAAAAGGAAGGAGGATGCTGAAGCTGGGGGACAGCCTTAGGTCTCAATACACAAATGATGATCATTTGATAGCTGTTAATTCCTTATCAGAATGTAGTCCACTTCCCCCTCCCCACACCCAAGCTTCCTTTGCCTTTCTAGTAGTAACTCCCAGAGCTGAGCTTCCAGGCGTAGTGCGCTAAAAATACACACCTGAGATGTTTCCAGCTGGCTTCTCGAGGTCTCCCTGAAGCTGTCACATCACAGTGGCACAGCAGTGTCTGAGAACGCAAGGTCTTACACGGGGTGGGAAGCGTTGGATTCACAGCAGGAGCTGGAACAACGCTTGTGTAACTCACCTGCAGCCCATGCCTGACCCCTTTATCAACTTTGGGTGGATGTTCAGACAGGGGTCCACTTCAAAAAACCTTTCCTGGATACCTGTGCGCCAGTCACTCAGGGATTAGCACATGGCTGTTGAACTGTAATAACTTGCCTGTGCATAACCAGCTTTACACTAAACCTCTAAATTTCACATCAGTGAACATTCCAATGAGAAGGATTTATTTTTCCCCCAGAATTTAGAAGGTTTCTACTTAACCGAAAATACCACAGAACTCAAGCAAAGCATGTCTCTGCACCTGGAGTACTCTGGAAATATACCTCTTTTCTTTCCACCTCTGGCTCCCCTTGTGCTCCCGCCCAAGATATTTCATGGTGGCACTGTGGACTGTGGGCCATTGCCAGGAGTAGCAGAGACCAGTAAGAGTAGTCACTATTAAACACAGCAAATGGAAAACTGAAATCTACAGATATAAAGCTGAATTCTACAGATGTAAAAGTGAGCTTAGGAATCTAGTTCCGGTTTATGATAATAGTGACTTTCATTTCTAGGATGCCGTCAATCATGCTTACCTTTTGGAATGTCAGACCTTGACATACATTGTTTGTGTCTCATGTAGGTATTTTGCCTTCTGCTTGTATTTGATGATATTTTGTTGCGTTGAATTGTAGCAGATGCAAAAGGCAAGTGAGAAGGTGTCTGATCTCTTTGACACCCTCCTGTGAAAATGACTCTCAAATTATGTAGTGGATTTGGGAGGAGTGTTATTTCCAGACCGATAGCCACTCTCCTTATTGCAATGAGTCAGACTGAAAGACTATTTCAAAAGAAACTTTTTTCCTGGTGGTGTTTTTCTTTTAAGTTCTCTTTTTTCCTTTATTTTTTTCTTTTCCCATATGTTTTAAGAGTGCATATGGAATATTCACTCTGCTCTTTTACACCCATTTGGGGGTGTAGATGGGTCTTGGTAGCCTGCCCACTCTACTGTGTCATGTTTGAATTGCTTTGGGAGAGGGACTAAACTCTCTGCCAGGACTCAGAAATGTTCAGAGTTTGGTAAATGCCTGCAGATGGACACAGAATGAATGGTGGTCAATAGTGTTCACTGTAGTGGTCAATGATTGCTAAGCAGTTATGCAATTCCAGACATCACCACCTAAAGTGATTGCTTCCAGTGCTCATCTCAGGAGTGCTTCTACTCTGTATTCTGTGAGACCCAATAGAAGTAAACCAGAAAAATAAATTTCTGTGCCATTGTGCACATGAGTTCATCAGTAGTGCACAAGAGATTGGGGCAAGACACTGGTGGACCAGTTTTTGGGTTACTGATCTTAGTGAGAGCTGGAAGTGAAAGAACTTTGTTGGGTGAATCCATAGCAAGCTTAGAGGGTGAAATCAGTGTACACAAAGGGGCAAAAGGAACAGGGATGGGGCAGCGGGTCAGACTATGATCTGAGCTTCATGTTAGCATTACCAGACCCATTTCTTCAATCCTCCTCCTTCAGTGTAGGATGTTCTTGGTTTGAAGACACAAATATTTCATTTTAAATGCCCCAGAGCATCATGTCTACTCACTGGTGATGGGTATGAGTCATGGGATGTATCCATGGAAGTGGAGGAGTCCCCATCCCTGGAAGTGTTCAAGAAACGTGTAGTTATGGCACTGAGGGACATGGTTTAGTGGGCATGGTGGTGATGGTTGGGGACAAAAGAAAGAGAGTCTAGGCTGACATGGGTGATACAGAACAGCAGTCAGCCAAATGAAAGAACAAAATAGACTTTTTCTTCCATCCACTCTAAATATTTTCTGTAGGGCAGTATGACCTTAGTGCTCTGTTTTACGGACTGTGATAATGGACACATTTTATTGAGTGTATGGGCATGCAGCCATCGGTCTGGTCTAGAGGTGGAAATCAAAGGGCAGAGAGGGCAAGTATCCCTTGTTATGTTTACTTCCAGAGAAACATCTTAGCGCTACAGGGAAGCAATTTATTTCCTCATGCTCAGGAGGAGCTGAACCAGATCTTAGCTTTTTAAATGGCTTTCTCTAAATAAACTTTCTAAAGCCCTAGCCCAGAAAAGGCTATTAAGTGCATGTATTTTGACTAGACTCTTTCTAATTCCGTATGGCCCTAAGAAGAGAAACCTATTTTAAAAATGTTCCTTAAGAGAGCCGTGACTAATCTGAGCTGACCTAATTAACCTGAAATGTCCTGTGTGGAAATTGCTGTGGACACTGAATAAAAGGCTCAGGCTGAATGCACATAAATTTTCTGTCTGCATTTTCGATACCAAGGAAGCAGTCAGTTCTTCAAGTGTTATTCCTGGATTGGTATTCAGAGCTTGCACTTTGCCAATGGCTTCTTCCTGCAAGGAAGCTAAATGCTTTCACCTCACCATGGAAAAAATAGTTGTTCACTTGACAGCAACAAATTCTTTTTACACTTGGTAAAATAAGCAGGTTTCACCTACGTGTGATGCCTTCTACGCTCAGCTCTACTCTAACTAGTCAATATTGTCAGTGGTGTGTTGTACTGCCTGGTACAATCCGTCCTGCTGTTAGGAAGAGATCTCTCAAGATCATTTGGACCCCAGAGTATCTATTTTTTTTACCACTGGCTATGAATGGAACCTTAAGCGATGAGCTTAGCTAGATGGTTATATGGTTGTCTTCACAAGTTGGGTGAGAAGAAACCTGCCCTATGCATCTAGACTCAAAACTTCTAGGATTTTCAATCTGATCCTATAAGATCTGAGTCTGGAAACTGAGAAGAAAAAAATCTTAAAAACAGAAAAAACCATCACAACTTTCTAGTTAATATTACAGAAAAGAGAAAGAAGAGATGAAGAACGATAAACAACTAGTTCTGGATCTACCAATTTCCTAATGGTACAGGGCACCAGAAATTTTGATTGTGAACATAAGTTTGGAACAATACTTCTATTTCAGTAACGATACATTCTTAAAATGTGTCCAGGATAATTTGATGCATCTGCTATTTGGGCTCTCTAAAAGAAAATTTATGTTGAAGTGGTTTTTTTTGATAAATAATTCGCCTGTTAGTATCACCACTGACTAAAGGTATTTGTGGTACTGAATCGTCCCTCTATAGTGCAGGTCAACCTGATGGACAATATTTGTTTGAGCAGGAAACAGTGGAGGAAATACTCTTTGACAACATTTATGCATCACTGATGTAGCTCTGTAGTTATGACTGCTGAATATTTTTAGACAGATACTCTTGAATGATAAAGTTATTTTTTTCCTCCAGGGCAATGCCTTGCAAGGGCATCACCCACAGACAAGAAAACTTCCTTCCACATTTAATCCACCCTGTTTTAAAGATGAGGCTTGATACTCATTTAAAGGTACTACTTCACTTACAAATGAGCTGAACAAGCGAGTCAGGCTCCCTTTAAAGAATTATCTCCCGCAGGGACAAATTCACCAAGTATTCCTGAAAAGAAATCCCATTCCTCCCTATGGAATGAGAAGGATGAGAAGAAGAATTATAAGAAAAGACTACTAACATAGCAGAACTACTTTTTAAAAGATGACTAGATAAAAGTACTCATCAAGAAAGGATGGGATTCTGAGCACAGTGGTATCACAGACCACTCAGAACAGCACTAATAGGTGTCATTATGAGGCTGGGTGAGATACGAGATACAGCCAACCCCTTTTTTGGAATGGAAAGAAGATCTGGCTGGGATGTAGAGGTGCCAGGGAGATAGGTGTAGTCCACTGCCAGGGACCCAGTAGGGCAGTGGACAAAGACAAACTTCAATATCTTTGTAGGTGATATAGACAGTAGGACAGAGTGCACCCTCGGCAAGTTTGCAGATGACACCAAGTTAAGTGGGAAGGGATGCTATCCAGAGGGACCTGGACAGGCTTGAAAGGTGGGCCCATGCCAACCTCATGAAGTTCAAGAAGGCCAAGTGCAAAGTCCTATGCCTGGGTCAGGGCAATCCCAAGCACAGACACAGGTTGGACAGGGAATGGTTTGAGAGCAGCCCTGAGTAGAAGGCTTTGGGAGTGTCAGTTGATAAAAGACTCAACATGAGCTGCCAAGTTGTACTTGCAGCCCAGAAGGCCAACTGTATCCTGGGCTGCATCAAGAGAAGCATGACCAGCAGGTTGAGGGAGGTGATTCTGCCCCTCTACTCTGCTCTCATGAGCCCCCACCTGGAGGACTGTGTTCAGTTCTGGAGCCCCCAGAACAAGAAGGACATGGAGCTGTTGGAGCAGGTCCAGAAGAGGGCCATGAAGATGACCAGAAGGCTGGAGCACCTCCATTACGAGGACAGGCTGAGAGAGCTGGGGCTTTTCAGCCTGGAGAGAAGGCTCCAAGGAGACCTTACAGCAGCCTTCTTGTACTGGAAAAGGGTCTACATGAAAGCTGAGGAGGGACTTTCTATAAGGGTGTGCAGCAACAGGACGAGGGGAAATGGTTTTAGACTGGAAGAGGGTAGATTTAGACTAGATATTAGGAAGAAATTCTTTACTGTGAGGGTGGTGAGACACTGGAACAAGTTGCCCAGTGAGGTTGTGAATGTCCCCTCCCTGGAAGCATTTAAGGCCAGGCTGGATGGGGCTTTCAGCAACCTAATCTAGTGGGAGGTGTCCCTGTCTATAGCAGGAGGTCTGGAACTAGATGATCTTAAAGGTCCCTTGCAACCCACAACTTTATATGATTCTATGATTTTCTTTTTTATATCTCTATCATTTTCCTTTGGCAATAAGTAATCTCTACTTGGGGTACTAGAATAATGATGCAGACTCTACCTACACAAGCCTTTTTCCTGAGAAAGTGTGAACTCCTAAGGCACATTTTTCACTTAGAAGCAAACAAATGTGTCGATACAGTACCTTCCTTCCTTCCTTCCTTCCTTCCTTCCTTCCTTCCTTCCTTCCTTCCTTCCTTCCT
>NC_034410.1:145513090-145560400 GCF_002078875.1 Numida meleagris
CTTCCTTCCTTCCTTCCTTCCTTCCTTCCTTCCTTCCTTCCTTCCTTCCTTCCTTCCTTCCTTCCTTCCTTCATCTCTTTATTTTTGCTTGACAGCTTGTTGTTGGAAAGTGCACTCCATCATGCTATTTTGATTGTCCCACAGTTGTCCACTGCTTGTTTTTCCTTCTGAATGAAACCAACTTTATGCAAAATGAATCCTTTGTAAAGAGACCATCATGTAACTGGTGGCATTTGCACGGATCAGTGGGCTTTTATATTGAAGTTATAGTGGTCTTTAAAAGGAACTACGGTTTGTAAACATGTAGAAACAGGATTGCATACAATGTGTGTTTCAGTTTTGTATTCTGTGTTGGTCAGGAACTGACCTGTTGAAACATGTCCAGGCATGGTTAGCTAAATAATGTAACTGCAACTCCTGACAGCTTCCTAAGGGAAGCCTATAGATACCTTTCTGGGATCCTTGTTTGTAGAAATGTCTAATCGTCCAGTTTTTGCAACGTGCCATGTGGTGAGGATGATGAAGAAATAAGTATCTGGTGCTTATCAAAGGTGGACTTTTCTGGCAAGATTTCTCTATAATGAGATTATATTTTCCTCTGCACATATCACTGTCTTCTGGGGCTGGTGTGGTTAAGGATTAGTAGCTCGCTAAGGGCAGTTATCCAGTGTCAAGGACTTGAACAGAAATTTGCACTGCAGGCTCTCTGGGGTCAGAACTGTTTATTCCTTTTATCTCATACGATATGTCACATAGTGAGGCCCTGACCTGGTTGAGACTGTCACAAGTAATAAATAAATCAGTATTAATCATCATGAGCAACAGCCACCTAAGGATGAGAAAATGATTCATTACTCCAATCTGCTGAATTATTCACTCTTCTGGTGCAAAAATGGCATGAAATACGAGCTCTGAGGATGTGAAGGTCTTTAACGTGATAGGGATATTTTTCTGGTATTAGAGGTAAACTACATCTGGACCAAAAACATTTTCATCTGAAATTTGTGACGAAAAATGTGGGAGTTTGGTGAATGAATAGCACATTTTATTAAAAATATCCCTTCTTTTATCTACAATTTTTTTGGTTTGCATTTCAACAGACAAATAGTTTTTAAAGTCTTTCCCATACAAGATGATATTCAGCACCACATGATATAAAAATAATTTTAAACGATGACAAAGTTGCAATTTCAAATTCTATTAAGGCTTTTGTTTTCAAAAAGGAACATAAATATTTACTGAAAAGGAAAATTTCCTTCCAAAATCTAGAATTTTACAGTAGCCTGTGAGCAAGTTATAAGCTCCAAGGAGTAAATTCTTTTAAAGGTATGAGAGATCGTGCTCAGAGGAAAAATTGGAAAAAATTAAATAAGGCAAGAATCAGGGAGAGTATGAGTGAGAACCGATATCTTTTGCACTAGTGTCCAAATGAAAATTCTGTGAAAAATTCTCATTTGCCCAGAAAATTAAGTTGCACTCAATGTTATGAGCTGGCTACTTTCATCTACAGGGCAAAGAGAACATGAAGCTCAGCACCCCTTTTAGAGGTATTTCTTTTTAAAAATATATATATTTTTAAAATTAACTTTTCCTTTCATTTTGCTGCTGTGAATCTTTTGGATTTTCTTGGTTCCTGATAACACTTTCACTTCTTGAAGGATTCTTCACCTTGATACTGTTATTCCTATTGATAATGCCATATGATGATTCTTACCTCCGTGTTTCCTGTGAGGCAAAAAGAGGGAGAGGATTTCACACAGGAGGTATCAAGTTTAATGAAATTCTATAAAAAGGATCTTGTTCAGACAGATCAAAGCAAGCAGTATGAATGCCTTCTTTCTGCCAGTCCCATCTTCAACAGCTGCAGCAATGATCAAGATGACAGCTACCAGTCCTATCAGTGATGCTTATCTCAGAAAGACAAGCTACCTGTGCATTGGTACATGGATTTATTTTAAGTGAATTGTTGCATTTCCACCATGTGATTCTTGGATAATAATAATAACAATAATTCTGTCCATTTTGATATTTCTAACTCAAGTATCATCTTTCTTGAGGGCACTTTTGACTAAACAATATTGGTTTTACTGCCTGTGGAGGAAATAAAACCACAGCACACAAAGAGCAATATAAATTAAATAAACCAAACCAATAAAGTGCTTTAAAACCTTTTCCTTATTGGAAGTATTTAGAGATGTGAATGAATTAGGATATTGGTTTTTCTGTCTGCTCCAGTCTTTCCCAAGACTGCCAGCAGGGGATACACCTTCAAGAATGTAAATGAATACCAAAGCTAATGAGATCCCATTAATATTATTAAATTACCCAGCAAACACTATTCATCACTGTAAACTCATTTAGCAGAGAAGAAACTCAACCGAATTACTGTAGGGTCCTTGGCACTTACCCAATAACCATGATGAATAAAGCTAGTTTCTGACAGCTTATTGACACTGAGTCTGATCTCAGCCGCTCCCCAGAACCCCATCCTCAAATTAGACTCCAGGAGGATTGTTGTGTCTTAAGGAAATGTTGGGTGGAGAGAGGCCACCCACTTCCAAGATGAGGGAGAAAAATGAGCATCCTTCTTCCTTTTCTGTTCTAACAAGTAGAACCTCCTCACCTCTGTCCAGCAGGTCTATCCCTGCCTGCCACTCAATTCCTTCAGATTGCTGGAGACTGTGGGGAACAGGGAGGGGAGCACACCTGTCCAACTTTATCCACCCACCAGAGTCCAAATGATAGATTAACACAGACTTGAAGGATTGATTAGCATAACTCATAAAATCCAATGAACTCACAGAGCTAGGCAGGGAGGGGAACACACCAGGGAAAACTAGAAACCTTAAATTAAAATCAGACTATGTAAGCATGAAGAGAAGGTTCACGTTCCAGCCTGGGTGAACACTCCATCATCAATCAATTTGCTATTCCAGCAGAGAATGAGTGTCTGAGAGAAGAGTATGATGAGAATATCCCAAGTTGAAAGGGACCCTCAAAGATCATTGAGTCCAGCTCCTGGCTCCACATAGGACTACCCAAAATTCAGACCAGCTGTCTGAGAGCACTGTGCAAATGCTCCTTGATCTCCAGCACCTTGGGGCAGTGATCACTGTCCTGAGGAGCTGGTTCCATGCCCATTGTCCTCTGGTGATAGTGCAGTCCTTTCAAAATATGCTCTGCTTTGTGCCTCTGCATCCATCTCAAGGATTGTTGAGGTTCAACTGACTGAAATGTTGGAGAGCTCTCTGGACAACGTGTTGCTACCTTTCTTAGAGAGCAGAACTGATCAGAATGGTGTTCTTTCTTTCCCCAGCTTTCTAATTAATACAGGTTTTCCTATGGCCTTTCAGGAATTTGTTCTCATCCAGTTAATCCTTTGTATGGATCTAGAATGCAAGCTTTTGACTAAACCCCTCTAAGTCATTTCTGAGTACTTGTTTTATTATAGGGAAAGAGCTACTTGAAGAGGTTGACAGGAGCCTGAAGCATCTGTGATGTCTGTCCACGCTCTTAAACAGGAAGACACTTCACTGAACTGATGAGTCCAGGGCTAAAATTTGGTCTGAAGTGAAAGTAAGTATGTAAACCTAGAATAAACTTACCAAAATCTTATTGAGATGATGTGGAGTTGACTGTAGAAAAAAGGAGCAGAAGCTTTTGGAGTCTTCACTCTGGAGTTGACAAATAAGGATGAGAATCCTTTAATAGTGGGGAAAAGGGTGATATCAGTCCAGATCTGTTTTTAACACATTCTGAACTCACCTGACTTGTTATCAGTGGTGTCGTGATGTCTGGCAGTTACTAGAGAAATTGCTACAGCCAGTTCTATGCTCATTCAAAATAATTACTCTTCATGATCAATCTTTGGTGAAATGCTGAGAGATAACAGTGAAAAATACAGGTGCTCATTGTCAGCACTGATGCTTATTAGGCACAGTTTGATATCTGGGCATAATCTGATTTATCTTGGCAGGGTTTAAAAACTAGCTAGCTAGAAATGCCTGTCCAAGCTCTCCTCATATCCAGCTTGGTAACTAATCATTATGAACCGGAGGAGAAGGTGCTGATTTTACACCGAAACACATCTTGTAACTTATAGAAATGCTGTATTTAATTCATAACAAACCATTTGGTCTGTTTATCTGCTTAAAAGTGGCCCACAAAGTGATCACAGTTTTCTGAAGAGCAGCATATTTGCCATATGCTGCCTGCCAATAACTCTTGGTTTGCAGACATTTCATGAGCAGTTGTTTGTGAGTATTGAATGTTTTGGCCTATGCCCATTTTGGAATAACTGAGATGCTCTCATCTGTTCTTGGAAATGAACCCATCCCAGGCCTGGCTAGCACTTAAGTGGGAGACTGCCTAGAAATTCCAGATGCCCGACTAACAAGACAAAGAAATTCAGGTAAATGGCAAAAATCAGAAAGGTATCGTTTCAACAGCTTTGATGAATGGGAATAGAATAAATAAGAACACAGTTTCTCATAATTAATGCTCCAACCCCCAGAATCATTCTGTTCCCAGCCTGCCAGCCTTAGCATTATATATTGTTACAAAGCAATGAGTGGAGAATATCTAGTTAGAGAAGAAAGAAGCTTAAAATGCTAATTTTGGCATTATTTAATAATGCCATAATCATAATAATGATGCTATAATTCCAGCTTTGTATGATTTTCTCTGGTATCATATTCACATAAACCAACTCATGCACTGATGCTGTATGACAGCCCTTAATATTTGTGTTGCTGTCAGATAGCGAGATATGACTGACTTCACCTCCTCATCTGATCATAGCTACTAGCTTCAGGTGACCAGCTGGAACATCTTCAAAGAAGTGTTTCACAACAATTTTGAGCACTCAGTCTAAAAACAATGAAGTATTGCATTTCACTTCTGTGCAAGCTGGAGAGATCTTACTTACATCTGAGTGAACGTCAAATTTTTAAAAGGGCTGTAAGCAAAATAATAGGTGAGGAAGTGTACATACCATCAAACACGTCCAAGTCAAGACAAACTTCCTGAAACAAAGTGTAAGTAAAAATCCATAAAATATAGAAATAGGATTTTATTTTTTTTCCATATGCCTTATTTTTGCTTCACTTGTCAATTAATAACTTTTTTTTTTCTGGAAAATATTTGTGCTTGTTTGGAGGTGTCTTATGCAAATGTATCTTGATTCTTATTATAACTGGAATGTTCTCATTATCTCTATAATGACTGAATATAACTAATTAGGTAACAATTCATGCACTTAGACAAACTTTGTAAGAAAGGATAAGAGAATGAGGGTCTGTAGGTCATTTTTAATACATTTTATTAAATTTTACTGGTTTGTCCTGTAACAAGATGAATAGCATATGTTTACGGAAAGCACCCTGTCTGACAAAGCAAATTCATTTGCTCTGAGAACATCAGGAGATGAAATTCTGCCTCTTCCCTGGATAGTTTGTTTCAGTGATTAATCACTATTAATAATATGTGCTTTTCCCCTAATTTGGATTTCTTTGCCTTCGGCTTTCAGCTTTCTGTATTTGTTTTGCCTTTCTCTGCTAGATTAAAGAACCATGAGCGCCCACAATTTCCTCTGATGCAGGCCATAACCTAGGCACTACATCTTTTTCACAAACAGTGTGATCTCCTCATGTCTCATTTAATGAAAAAATCCTTTTCTGTATCTTAACTTACAGTTCAGTATTTTCCAGAACCTCCGATGCCTTTTTGAAAAGGATGGAGAGCTAAGTGATGCAAATCCAGCAATACCAGTCTAACCAACTTGATCTGCAAATCTATCATTGTTTTCCTCTCCCACTCACTTTTCTCTTGGCAAACCATCCAAAGGCTTTTCGTGCCGCAAAATTATGTTGGGAGGTCATGGCTGAATGCCACTAATTTCCCTAAATTGTGCTTGGAGCCCCTGTGAACTAGAAAACCATCTCCTGCTCTGAAGCATGGCCTGTGCTCCTTATTCTTTCATTTGATTGGATGCAGCTGCATTTTGCTGGAATGGGCACAGCTGAGCACCTGGTCCAGGCTGCTGTATAAGAGAGCCTTTGCCCCTGTGCCGGTCACTGTTTCCCAGCTTAGTGTTGGTTGTATTTTTGGTCATAATTAATTTTATATTTATTTTTAGACCGCTGATGAAAAGACAGGCTGAGGTCAGTCCTGAGGATGATCCTTGCATAGTCTTGTCAGAAGCACATTTATCAACGATTCTCACTCTCAGTCACTCAACAATATTGTCATCTACTTAACATGGTCCTGATGTTATTTGGGTCTGGTTTTGATATGAATGCCTGCGATCCCTTGAATCAAAGAATCACAGGGGTTGGAAGGGACCTCTGGAGATCATCTAGTCCAACCCCCTGCTAAAGCGGTTCCTTAGAGTAGGAACAGGAAAGCATCCAGGTGAGTTTTGAATATCTCCAGAGAAGGAGACTCCACAACCTCTTCAGGCGGCCTGTTACAGTGCTCCATCACCCTCAGAGTAAAGAAGTTTTTCCTCATGTTTGTATGCAACTTCCTATGTTCCAATTTGTGCCTGTTGCCCTTTGTTCGGTCACTGGGCACCTCTGAAAAGAGCCTAGTTCCATCTACTTGTCTCTCATCCCTTACATATTTATAAGCTTTGATAAGATCCCCTCTCAGTCTTCTCCATGCTGAACAGTCCCAGGTCTCTCAGCTTTTCCCCAGAAGGGAGATGCTCCAGGTCTGACATCTTTGTAACCCTCCACTGGACTCTGTCCAGCAGTTCCCTGTATGTCTTGAGCTGGGAAGCACAGAACTGGACACAGTGCTCCAGCTGCAGCCAGAGCAGAGTATAGGGGGAAGATCACATCTGTCAGCCTGCTGGCCACGCTCTTTTTAACGCACCCCAGAAAACCATTGCTCTTCTTCGCCACAAAGGCACACTGCTGGCTCATGGCTGACCTGCTGTCCAACAGACAACCAGGTCCTCCTAGGCGGAGCTCCTTTCCAGTGGGTCAGCCCCTAACCTGCACAGATACATGCAGTTATTACTCCCCAGATGTAGGACTCTATACTTGTCTTTGTTGAACTTCATAAGATTTCTGTCTGCCCAACTCTCAGGCTGCCCAGGTCTCTCTGAATGGCAGCACAGCCTTCTGGTATGTCAGCCACTCCTCCCAGCATTGCATCAATGACATCTCCATCAGTGGAGATATTCAAAACCTGATAGGAGATGATCCTGGATAATCTACTTCAGCTGACTCTGCTTGAGTGGGTGGTGGGACTAGATGATCTTGGGAAGTTCCTTCCAAACTCAGTGATTTTGTGGTTCTGGGATGACTAAGTCAAATTCTTCTAAAGTTTTTGTAGTTCCTTCCAAACCTCTTCTAGCAAATGCCCTGAAAGAGTAAAATTGGGCTGAGTTATTTGCAGTTCATCTTTGCATCAAAACCATATTAATTCCTGCAAATAACAAGTCTGTTCCATTCTTTACCAAGTAACAGCTATATTGCAATGCTTTGTTTCGGACTCATGTCAGATTATGAAGTGCATAGCTTCTGGGTTGCCCTTTTACATTGTGAGAGTAGCTGCAACTCTTACTGAGCATTCAGAAACATCTCTGATTCACAGTTGTATTCAAACTTAACATTGACTTCCAAGACTGGAAATCTCAAAAACTGTCTTTTGGGTTTGGATGCCAGTAACCAGACTTGGTGATTTAAAAATGCCTATTCACCATTACCTTCAGTTACCAGGGCAGTGTGCAGTGCTTTGTCTTCATTACAAGGTTATTGCATTTCCTAATATAAAACAGAATTGTTTGTTCAGTGCTTCTCCTTATTCTTTAATGATATTATATGGGGATGGTCAGATTCTTGGCTTTTACCATTCCTTGTTGTAATCTTATTGTAAGATTTAAAAAAAAAAGATCTTTCCACAGTCCTGAAGTCCTGCCAGCTTGGGATTTCTCTACCTTACCTTTTATTTCTTAAAACTTTAATCACCTATTTGTGCTTCTCTTCTGTGTTCTGAGAGTCATAAGAAAAGAAACACATCAAATTCATTAATTTTTTTTTTAATTTTCATTAAAATATAGGCATGAAAAATCCATGTACACACAGAAGAGGTAAGGAAGAAATTAGATATAATAAATTCACACCAATGTAAAGGTAACACATCTGCATATAGATACTTCTTGATGTTTTCACTTTGTCAGAAAACCATGATAGCTTTTTAGTCAAAGTTATCCTCTGCCTTGATTGCGGATGCTTGGCTTTTGGCCATCTAATAAATTATTCCAAGAAGACTCTCAATTTTTATTCACAATTTCCTGTCTGCGCTTATGTCAATTTCCCTCAAAATTTTTCTCAGCTTTGAGAAATTAGCCCTTCTAGCATACAAAGCACATGTTTCATATTTTAGACTGTCCTTTCTATGCCCACAATAAATGTAATCACCAGAGGGAAAGTTTTACTAGGAAGGGAGAAGAAAATTATTACTACAAGGTTGTTCTTTTTTCCTTCTTTTTTTTTTCTTTTGATAGCATTTTCAGAAGTTTCTAAATCACCTGGAAGGAATTATCATTGAGTGGAGAGATAGAACACAGTTAAGTACCTAAATGGTATGGACAAGCCTGGTTTGGTGTTTTGCACTGTTGTGTGCTTCCAGTTCTTAAAAAAAAGGTTGGATTTTAGTGGGTTTTAAGGGAAGCACAACTGAAATGTATTTGTCATACTCAGATTCTCAAAATCAGGAAACCTTCTTGCCTGATGTTTAGGAAATGCTGCAGCATGCAAGGAATCACTATCATTAAGAGAGGAAAGGTTAAAATAGAGTGAAGTTAAGCTCTGGATACCAAGTGATGTATTTACAGTGCCCAAGTCCCAGTGCCACTCATTCTGATCTAGCATTGAAAATACCTTGCAAAGAAGTAAAATTGTTGCCAACATTTTCAAGCATCAGGTTGTGATTTTTAATGTAAGAATTTGTTGCAGAGCTTGTTCCACCCCTCTGTTTGCTGACAAAGAGCTCTGGACAAAATCTCTTGTTTGAACTGACAACATGCTCAGCAGTGTATGCAAATTATCAAATTATTAATATTTTCTTCAAGATCATTTGCATGAAGGTTACTCATGCAGCTGTATGTGCAATTTGCAGCAAAGAAGAGTCTCTGAAGCCTTTTGTGGTTCCTCTCATACCTCAAAACTTGACAGCCATGTAGCACACACCAATGACCACTGGAAAAACAAACACCTTGGCTTTCACTTTCTAATACTTCAAAGGCCTTTTCCTTTTTATAGCTTTAAATGATATCTTAGCAATATGAAGGAATCTGAGCCATATAATGGAGATGGAAGATGCTCCTGTCATCTGGAAAAGTGTTATGATGGAGCAATCCCCACCTCCTGAATCCATGTAACTAATTCCCAGATGTAGAGAGGTCATCATGGCACCCAAGTTATCACCTTGGCTGGATTTATTTAGCTAATTAAGACTTACACCATCTGTTTAGACAGCCAAGTAGTGCTCCCTCAATATTTATTAGAGGTTGAATGATATCTCCAGAGAGTGATTCATCTCATCCAAAGATAGGTGGGATCAGAAGTGTGGGGTGAGGAAGATGAATCACATCTATAAGTGCTGATCTTGTTCTGTTGAGCAAGGAAGAAGCCAAGACCAACTAGCATAGTGGATGCCCACTTCTTAGGTAGGTGTGATGAAGTAAAGCCTAATCACAGGTTGTCTGCAGCTAGCTGACACCACTGTTATTAAATTGGTCACACCAAACCCAGCTCCTGGACATAATTGATTGTGGGCAGCATGAAAGATTCAGTGTGCTATTGTCAGAGCTGGCCACTGGTTACTCCCTTAAAAGGCAAAAAAAAAAAGAAAATATTAACACCCACAGAAATCCCCATGTCTTTCTTATCATGACGTCTGCTTTGTAATTTTTATTTTTATATTTTGAATAGTTATGCTGTGTATGAAATTATTTCCATCCCAGAATTTTTTTTCTTCTCCCTCATGATTCTTCGGAACTTATATTTTTTCCCCAGTGGGAATTTCATTCCATACATGACATTGCATGACAGAGAAAGACTGGCAAAATCCATTGCCCAGTGTTAGTAAACCACATCACACAGCAACCTAACACAGACTTTCCTTTTATGCACCGCTGCCTTTACCCCATCCTTTTTCTGGAAATCAGTGCAGCCATTTTCCTCCTCAGTGACCACTTCCTTTATTCCCCCAAGTATCTGAGTTCTATCATGGTGCTTCTATCTCATCCTGGCGGCTTCTACATCTCTGTGCATCATAATTCACCACTGATGGGTTCTGCACAGCTAGACTTAGTCAGCTAAGGGTGCAGATTTTGTTAAGATGGTCAGTAGTTCCCTTCTTGTGAATTTTGTTGAGTCCATTTTCCAGTTAAAGCCAAATCTGATAGAAGTACAATATTAAATTCTCACAGGCTTGGGTGGAAATGTTTAAACTTTCAAGTAGAGAAGAACAGCATAATAAGAAGTCCCACTTCTGGAAAGGCGAGGGTACGTGCTAGGTTCCAATGAAGCATGTTTATTATCCTGCTCCAATCTGGTGTCTAACAGTGCACAAATTCCAGTTAAATCTTTTTCCGTAAACTAGGCATTCAGAAACTGTCTTTCTCTTTCTGCTTCTGACATGAAAGACTTCAAACTACAGTTTTACCACAAGCATTTAATGCATTGTGAGATCTGGTTTCACAGGAATCTACGTTTCAGCATTTCCCATGTTGATGGAAACAGTGACTTTCTCTTTATACAGTGTTTTGAACTTGATAATTTATGAAATCCTTTTCACAGTTTTGGGGAGGATCACAGTATCATAGACTGTATAATACTAGATAGAAAACATTCCTGTGTACTCTCATAACAATATTGGTAGCCTTACCCTTCATCATCCTTGAACCCAGCATCTGTAGATTTGACTTCCAACTGTTGCAATGAAATGGAGAATAACTTCGAAGTATCTAGTCTGAAGACTTGGGTGTCCACTGATTTGTTAGCATATCTGCTAGTTCATAGTGGGTGATTCTTTAGCCCATTTTGTTACCCAGGTTCCTTTATAGCTTTCTATTTAATTTATTACTGTCTCTCTGAGCAGCATTTATTTTCATCCTTTGGTTTAGCATTTAGATCTCACTGGGGTTAATTTAGATGGTATGGCCCTTTATTTCCTCTTTCAGTTCTTCCTATCTTAACTGTAGATTGGCCTGAGCAGTAGGTGGACCAGTTGGCTTTTTAAGCTACTTATACTGGTTTCCTTATCTGGAAATCTGCATAAGGAAAATCTGATGTGGGCACACTTTAATCACATTGTGATCAAACAACATATTATACTGTCTTAGAGAGGGGCAAGGGGGGAATGGAAGTTAAAGAAGTCACTCCCTTTAGAGAAGGAAAGAAGAATTATACATTTCAAGTGGAAAAAAAGTGACCCTGACTCATGCAATTGTTTAATATTCAGTCCTTAAGTCACAAAAATCAAAGAACAGTTTGAAAAAGGTGTGACTTTGGAGTAGTTACAGTTATTAAAAAGTATTTCACCTTCATTCAGCCTTTTCATTATCTGTGGCTGGCAATGAGGTAAACCTGCAATGGGCAGCTGGAGATAAGGGCTTTCTCAATTTTCTAAATTACCAATTTAATATGTTAACTGGCCAGTGAAGCTCATGAATTGAGTTCAATGCTATGCTACACTCTTGGATGACTATAGCCAATCAAGGTGTCTCCAGAGGCAACAACTCCCAAAATGCTATACTTCTTTGGAGCTAAAACTTGGCTATGGTTTCCATGAAGGTTCCAAATCTTTTAAATTGTCTCCAGTCTTGACAAAAGAAAAGCGGGCTGTTTACAGGGATTATATTTACAGGCATTTTGTTTACAGTGCAGAGAAATAGCCACTAGTTGATGTGAATCTTCTCATCCTGGAGGATATGTTTACAACAGGTTTCCTGATACCATAAAAATACTAGCTTATCTCTATTGGTATAGAATTGATTGATCTCTTGCTGACTGGGCAAAATTTGTGAGCTGTTGACTCACACCTCCATGCTAATTAATAAGCTTTCTGTATGTCCATCAAGAAGTTGTTGGACTATTATCAATACAATTTTTACCAGTTAGCATTTTCCTACCTTCTTCTTATGACAATGTCTTCTGCTGTGAATTGGGATGCTGGAGATTTCCTAAGGAGGACTCTCTCTTCCACTCAGCAATATGGAATGACTAGAAGAATTAGGTATTTTCATTACCTGTGTTTTTAACTCACAGGTAAGGACCTCTATTTAAGGTAAAGCTTCCTATGATCTTACGTTCCAAGCTTTGCTGCTTGAGCCTTCTGCTGGTGACATCTCTGATCTGAATACATTAAGATCACTTCCCCCTAGATGCTTACTGGCTTCTGTTTTATTTAGTGCGCCTGGATGGTTTTCTAGGACTACATCCAAGGCAGTCTCTGACCTTGCTGGTTCTTTAGTTATCCACAGTGTACAAAGAGCCCTCCAGAAAGACATGGTTGGATCCACAAGCCTTCCTGCAGGATGTGTCAGGTGCACTAAATTTCCCCACGCTCACTCTTTTTGACAGGATACACATAGAGAGATGCAGCAGTGACACATTTTTCACAGATGCCTGTTTAAGGCCAAGAATAGGTTCTCACATTCATAAAATAAGCACAGCCTACCCTCAGGGAGGCAAGAAACTCGTTTATTTTGCCTCTCCTTATTATTTCATCTGATCTCTCCTCTTGGTCCCTGAGACAGTAATGCGCGTTTCAGCCACGTCTTCCATCCTCAGGCTCTCAAAGTACCATGACAACATGAGTGACTTCAGCCTCCTACAACTTCAGCTATTTTCACATTTCTCTGGTAGGGCTTGCTTGGAGAGCAGTCCTCTTCTCTATCGTGAGGAATAAGCTGTATATTTTTAGAGAGAAAAAGATTTATGCTTGAAAAAGTGAATTGCCACAGTGCAAGGAGAAGACACCTGAGCTAAGAATAAATGTGCCAGTGCAGATTCTGACAGCAGTGCAGCAGCACAAACTCTACCTGGGCTTGTTATTCCTGTGTTAGAAGCCTCACAAATTCAGCACTGGGCATTTTTGTCGGGTGGTTCATTGCACAGGAGTACGAAAAGTCCTTGGAGAGAACCTGGAGTGGCCCTGGCAGATGTATACCTGACATTAGCCTCGGAGCTTTGGAGGGATTTTTATGGGAAATGTGTAAAAAAGTCTGTTGCTCTGCTGATATATTTTTTTGTGATAGTGGATACCACAAGGTTGCATACTCTATGCTAGATTATCATTTAGGAGTTGTAAGACATAGCACTACAGGATCTATTTTTCTTTCCGGACACTGAAATGAAATTCCATAGAAAAGACCAGAAGGAGATGAATAATAGAATAAATGCTGTAGAGTTTCAGAGTTGTTCCGTACACCAGGCTACATAATGCCTGAGATGTACTTCAGAGTTTCTTTTATGAAAATCCTCTGCACTGGAAGTCTAAGAGGGTCAAACTTAGGAAAAAACAAAAAGAGCAGGTAATCTCTGAATTACTCTACTCTTGGGCCAGAATTAGGTGTATTCCCTTACTTTCAAGCTGAATAAAGGTTAATGATGTGTTAATGATTTTGTGTGTGTAATAAGTGAATATGGCATTGAGAAGCTCTATCAGGAGTCATCTGCATAAATGGGTTCATCCTTGAAGTATGACACCTCTAATTTTCTCTTGATGATTTTCACCTGTGGATCTTCATCATCTTGAGTGTAACTGGTATGACATAATAGAAGCCACCGCAACTGTTTCTTTCTCTTTAGATCAAGCTTAGGACTTGTGATGGCAGCAAAAGCAATAGGAACTGAAATGTGATTGCTGCAGTGGATGAAGGGCGTTTGCTGCTGGAGAGCTTACAAAATCTTTTTTCCGCTGCCAGGAGAGGAGGTTCCCTTCATGAAAGGCATTTCTCTGCGCGTGTCGCTTTCCTGCCTGTAAGTTACTGTGTAATTACATCATCACGGGAAGTATTCATTAAAAAGCTGGAGCCATTAGCAGAGACACGGCGGCCTCCTTTGTTTTGCACAAAATTAGATACCAGCGCGAAACTCCGTTCTAACTGCATTCATGTTCGTAAATCAAAGTCAAGTATTTCATTAGAGTGTCTGCACTGTATGTATGTAACTCAGCAGCAGAGTGTCTGCTAAGCCTAATGTGTTGCATTTAATTAACATTTAATTAGAGGGTTTTTGTGGGAGGTGCGTAAGTATCTGCCAGGCAGCTAATAAGCACGAATCCACATGTTGCTCACTGGACATTACTGTGCAGATCTTCTAAATAAAGGCTGAACATTTATACCATCCTTTCAAACTCAGGAGGTCTAGTCCCAGGATAGCCTGAGGTTTATACTTGACTTGAAATTCCAGTGATTTTAATTTTTTACTCAGTGTTTCCTCTTATATTCTTTCACTGATCTTGCATATGATGTCTTTTAAGGATTATAATTACTCACCTTTTATCCAATTGAGTTATGTGTGGTTGGGTCATGCTGAAACAAAGTGTGTGTCGGGTCAGAGAAATAACGTATTGTTTCAAGGAGAGAACTCTCCTCTGCCAGTTTGGTGGGTCTGGAAGCTTTTAAGGCTCTGTGGCAGACACCCGAAAGTTCAGGTAGCACCGTTATTTCCATGTGCAAGGAGATAATTCAGCCCAATTAATGTGTTACAGACTGACAGTAGGTAGCCTGTGTTAGATCAGATGCCAGAGGGCTGAGCTCTGGTCTTAAACTGATGCACAGTTGTGTTCAAAATAGGAAATGTGCATCAGTTATGTGTTATTAGGCTTGTTAACTCCTACTTGCAATGAGCTAGTCAATCACCCAAAGTCTTCTTCGGAGTCACTGGAGAGAACTAAGTCTTCTTCACAGAGATATAGTTGGCTCAGACTGGACACCTCCAACTGACCCTCATTTGACCTAGGACAGGTATCTGAGCTATAGCTGTCTCCACCTGAGTGGAGCAAGTCACCCCAGGTTCTCTTTATTGAGCCAAGTTCAGATTTATTCAGCTATAGGTAAGTATCTACCCTAGCACGCATCAGCCTGTGGCATTAACTCTACTGACTGTTGACTAGTTCTCCACTATTATAGGAAGCCAGACAACTAGTGTAGTGGTACATATCTGGGTTGTGGTAGGCACCTCAAGACAGATGAAATGAATCCCTCCTACAGTGCATCACCATCAGCTACAGAGGAAGCCTGGGGAGATCAGCTGAGTCAGTTAATATTCTTAAAGCCAGGGAGTAAGAGTATAGTTCCCTTAGCTATCATGACAGAGATCAAATTATCTCCTGTGCAGTGGTCACCATTGCATGGGTATACTCCTCTGCGGACTGATTTGGGTTTCTGACCTAACTCCTCTGCCACCCTCACAGACTGACTGAACATAAACGTGAGCCCAAACTGAACTTCTTATAGCACAGATGTGATCAGTGTTACAAATACAACAGAGACATAGCACAGAGTTGTGGACTCATGGCCTTATTGCTCTGACTGTGACTGCAGACTCCTAGCAAATTACAGCCAGCTTCTTTCATTTCTCTCACAGCTTCATTTCTGTCCAAGGTTTCGCCTCATCCTTGTGCTATATGGCTTTTGCCCCATGCTGTTATTCAGATACTGCTGTGCTCACCCTGTGGTTGATGGAAAAAGTGACCCATTTGGAGTAGCTGTCCTTTTGAGAGGGTTGCTGGGATAAGGAGAATCTAACCAACATGACAGATTTCCTCTTCCTTAACTGAATGTACTTTCTGGCTAAAAATAAAAGAAAAGAAGAAGGAGTTTGTTTTTGCTTCTCCACCTGACTGGCTGCCCAATGCTTTGTATTATGAAAAGCTGGTGAGGAGGGCTCAGCTCATTACTCCTCATTTCCATAGATGCTTGTGTGAGAAATGATCTCTCTGATCCTCTGCAGGTTGGTTAGTTTTCCCTTGCATATCCTATTCCCTAATTTTTTATGTTTCATCTCTAGTTCAGTGCCAGCCACCCAGGATGGCAGGGTTGTGTTGAGCCTTCGAAAGAAAGAAAAGCGTAAGAGGAAACAAATCTTACTTTTCAGATGGAGAGCTGAATATTAATTCTGTGCCATGATAGGATAAGTCCAGCACAACTATAGGAAGGTGGAGATGATGCTGTGTAAAAGAGGGGTAGAGAGGAAGGAGTGTAGCCAAGGCAGGCTGATGTACAGAGTAGTTTCCTACTTGGGTTACTGGGTTTAATGGACTATTGAAGGCCAGATCTCTGCTAGCACAATTTGTGTACTTCCTTTGAAGTTAATGGAAGTCAAATGCTAAATTACATCCCATATGGAATAAACGACCACTGAATTGAAGGGTTTCTAAATGATGCAGTTCAGTGAGGTGAAGAAATAGATGTATCTGGCAGGAGTATACAGAAAGCTGTGAGTAGTAATAACCTCTCATCCCCTTCGTCAAGCCTTTCCCTTCCTCTCAGGGTGTAAATTGTAGCAGACTGCCTGAGCCTTTGCCTCCACTTTACATTTGTGTAACTCAATCTCACAAGGCCAGTTCAGGTCAGCTTTTCCCTAGATCCAGGGAGTGAAGATGAGTTACACCAGCAACGGTCTGGGCTCTCCTCTGTTTTCCACTGGTGGGCTTATCATGGGAATCAGAAAGGGGAGAAGGAGGAGTTAAAAATCAAGAAAACAGCAAGAGTTTAATTCAGTTTGGAGATTTCTAAGTTGCCACTGATCAAATCCAAGTACTTTCCTCATATGTTAAAAAAGATTGCTTCCATCAATCTCCAGAAAAGCTTCAAGCTGAGACTCTCTGTCATAGGTGTCTTCATCCTTTCAGATCATGAGCACACTGAGCTTTCAAAGTATTAATTTATTTTAGGCACCTTCCTCCTCACTTCAGCTTCCTTTTGGCCACAACCTGTAGGAGAATGCCCAGATATGAGTAATCATCTGGTTTGCTTTCAAAGGAACCAGAACTGTCTCCCATTTTGAAGTGGGCACTGCAAATTTGTTGTTGTTGATGTTGCTCCCTGTTAGTTCTTCAGATTAGTAGAAACTGATCTCTCTCTTATTGCTTTATGTGAATGCTTCATCTACAGACAGGAAGAGGAGTGTTACAGGAGTGGTAAGGCATTGGAACAGGTTACCCAGATAAGTGTTGGAGTCACAGTCCCTGGAGGTGTTCAAGAAACGTGGAGATGTGGTACTGAGGGACATGGTTGGCAGGATTGATGGGGATGGGTTGATGGTTGGACTTGAAGATCTTGGAGGTCTTTTCCAACCTTAACGATTCTATGATTCTATATGATTCTAAGAATACAAGGAAAAGAAATGTGAAGACATAGGTGGCATCTGAGGAATGTTTACCTTCTACAGCATCTTCTTTCTCTGGTTTTAGATATCACCACATCCACTAGCAAAATATCAAATCTTTCAAGGGAAATCATCATTGTGAAAGATTGAGAAGGTGGAAAGAGACACTTTTCACTGTTTGCTGCATGGTCACTTTTCAAATCAGCAGTTCTCTGCCACATAATAATATTGCTGTAGCAACACTACATAGCTTATCATCAGAGCATCAGTACTTACACTGTGTACTTCCTTGTTCACTGTATTTCCATGGATATCATATAGACTTCTTACTATGATCCTGTGGATCACACAGAATCAAGATCACAGAATGAGAATCGTTAAATATAAATATTCTCATAAGATGTACCAAAAAGTAGGAATATACACTAGACACCACTGACAATAGGACTGAATATACAGTCATGCTGATGCCTGCGTTCAGATATGACTCTTGCATACCCTATCTCTAAATCCAGACTCAGCAAGTTTTGCAATCATCTCTGTCATGGAATCATAGAATCATAGAATGGCCTGGGTTGAAAAGAACCTCAAAGATCATGTAGTCTCAACCCCTCTGCTGAGTGCAGGGTTGCCAACCACTAGACCAGGCTGCCCAGAGCCACGTCCAGCAGGGCCTTGAATGCCTTCAGGGACGGGGCATCCACAACTTCCTTGGGCAACCTGTTCCAGTGCGTCACCACCCTTTGAGTGAAAAACTTCCTCCTAATATCTAACCTAAGCCTCCCCTGTCTCAGTTTAAAACCATTCCCCCTTGTCCTATCACTATCCACCCTTGTGAACAATCGTTCCCCCTCCTGTTTATACGCTCCCTTCAAGTATTGGAAGGCCACAATGAGGTCTCCTCGGAGCCTTCTCTTCTCCAAACTAAACAAGCCCAGTTCCCTCAACTTTTCTTCATAGGAGAGGTGCTCCAGCCCTATGATCATCTTGGTTGCCCTCCTCTGAACTCATTCCAAGAGCTCCACGTCTTTCTTGTGCTGGGGGCCCCAGGCCTGGACACAGTACTCCAGATGGGGCCTCACAAGAGCTGAGTATAGGGGGACAGTCACCTCCCTCTCCCTGCTGGCCACTTCTCTTTTAATGAAGCCCAGAACATAGTTGGCCTTCTGGGCTGCCAGCGCACACTGCTGGCTCATGTCCAGCTTCTCATCCACCAAGACCCCCAAGTCCCTCCCTGCAGGGCTGCTCTCAAGGAGTTCTTCCCCAGGTTAGTGTAAACACCTGGGATTGCCCCAGCCCAAGTGCAACACCTTGCATTTGGCCTTGTTGAGCCTCATTAGGTTCTCATGGGCCCACTTCTCCAGCCTGTCCAGGTCCCTCTGGATGGCTTCCCTTCCCTCCAATGTATTGACTGCACCGCTCAGATGTCCACAGGACCAATCAATTCACATAGTCATCACAATATGGGAAAATTAGATGCTATGATTTTCTAAGCCAAAAAGTTTTTTTTGCAACGTTGATATTTTTATGGGACTATTTCTTATGCCTTTTTTTGCACCAAAACTGTGATTTGTCTGTCAGGAAAAAGTAAAGTGATGGTCCTTGCTAGTCAGCCCCCATGACCTCATAGTTTTGCCTGCAGGCAGGCAGCTGGACAACAAGAGCCATCCCAAGAGTGGGAGGAGAAGCCAAGTAAGCAGGCATTCAGCCATGTGGGCAGGCAGCTAGTGAACTAACATACCCTCTCCCAGAAAGAAGTAAGTTTGGAAACTCTCAGAAATTTTTTTGAGAAAAGGGGAAAGCCAGCTTGGCAGAGGGTAGAATTATTTGTTCATTTGCAATATGTGGTCTCTTTCTGGGGAATGGATTTCCACCTGTATTCTTTAAAAGCCACTTCCTCTTGTCCTCTCCATCCTATATGGATCACTCCTGACTCCATTTGCATTTCAGCCTGGCACTCAAACCTCTTGATTGATTTCTGGCTTCATTCCTTGTCCCATAACTCATTGGTGATGCTCTGGAGCAGACAGAAGTGGTTCTCCAGTCTGTTAGGTGATTCAGAAACACATTTATTTCACTGTATATTAGTTTTTCACTTTTGGCTTTCAGTTATATTTTCACTTTAACTGTGATCATCCATTGAAAACTGATTTCAGTCCAGTTCTTGACAATAGGAAGGAGGAAACTACAAAATGATTCAGACTCACCTTGGGGAAAGACACTTTGCACAGGGCTTATTTTTCCCAGTTTGGCATGTGATTTCCCTTGTAAAACACCCAAATTCAGTTTATTTGTATTATCCTGATCAATAGCTAGGTGAAATCTACCCCAGGCTCGTGCTTTGCTTCAGCCCCTAATCAATCTTAACAGCCACTTATTGCTCCACAGTTTACCAAGAAAAAGAGATTATATCTTAATTATTTCCTCATGCGTCTTTGAGGGTTGCAGGAACAAAGCAGAATTCCAGTGAAAATATTCGGTAAAATAAAAATTGAAACATCAATTTTCACGTCTGTGGTCTTCTAATTGAAATACTCTGTCCTTTTCAAACTTTGTGTTGTTCACATAGCTTAAGGTCCTTACATAATCAGCACAAGAAATAAGACTCTCCTAGAGATGGACCACCTCAATTCTGAGAAGCAGTGTCTGGAAGTGACCATCTGTCCCATTCTCACTGTTGTAGGAATCTTCCTTATAATAGATACCTAATTTTTAGAATCTGTGGATGAGGAGGTGATCCAAGACAGCCAGCACATCTTCACCAAGGGCAGATCATGTCTGACCCATCTAGTGACCTTCTGTGATGGAGTAACTGCATCAGTGGACAAAGGAAGGGCAACTGATGTCATCTACCTGTACTTGTGCAAGCCGTTTGACATGGTCCCACACCACAGCCTTACTTCTAAATTGGAAAGAAAGAATTGGACTTGAAAGCTGGACTATTTGGTGGATAAATAATTGGTTGGATGGTTTCAGCCAGAGAGTTGTGGTCAGTAGATCTATGTCCAGGTAGAGCCTGGTCACAAATGATGTTCCCCAGGGGTCTGTCTTGGGACCAATGCTCTCCAACACCCTTATCAGTGACATAGATAGTGGGTTCAAGCATACCCTCACAAGTTTGCTAATGACACCAAGCATACCCTCACAAGTTTGCTAATGACACCAAGCTGAGTGGTGCAGCTGCCAGAGTAGAAGGAAGGGAAGCCATCCAGAAGGATCTAGACAGGCTTGAAAAGTGGGCCCATGTGAACCTAATGAAGTTCAACAAGGCCAAATGCATGGCTGGGGCAATCCCAGGTATGTGAACTGGCTGGGAGAAGAACTCCTTGAGAGCAGCCCTGTGGAGAAGGACTTAGGGGTCCTGGTAGATGAACAGCTGGACATGAGCCAGCAGTGTGCACCTGCAGTCTGAAAGGCCAACTGTATCCTCGGCTATGTGAAAAGAGGGGAGGCCAGCAGGGAGAAGGAGGTGATTGTCCCCCACTGCTCTGCCCTTGTGAGGCCCCATTTGTAGTACTGCATTCAGGCCTGGGGCCCTCAGGTAAGGAAAGATGTGGAGCTTTTGGAATGGATCTAGAGGGTCATGAAGATGATCAAAGGGCTGGAGAATTCCTCCTATGAAGACAGGCTGAGGGAGCTGGGCTTGTTTAGTTTGGAGAAGAGAAGGCTCCAGAGAGACTTCACTGTGGAAATGGCTTTAAACTAAAAGAGGAGGGATTTAAGTTAGATATTAGGAAGAAATTCTTTACTCAAAGGGTGGTGAGGCACTGGCACCGGCTGCCTGGAGATACTGTGATAAGAAGAAACAATATTTTTAGAAAATATACAAAACTTGGTTAAACTAGTATTTCTCACTTAAAATAGTTTTTCATTAGAGAAGCAAAGCAAATGTCTGTTAATTCAGCTAAGGTTAGAAGTGTGACTGATTTTAAATAAGGATTGCCTTTTTTATCACTCACTGATAGTATACTACTGTTACTTTAACAGTGCCAAGACATCCATACTGTAATGAAGAGCCTTCCCGTGTTTGTATCATAAGCTTCTCTTTTCAAGGGATTATAACTTGTTCTTTCAAACTTCCTCCGGGCTACATGTTACTTAGAAGACAAAAAGGTATTCATCGGAAACAGCATTTGTAATACATATGGAAAAATCCCACATGGTTCCAGTAACACAGTGCACATTTCCTCTTTCTAAGTTTTCCCCACTGTTGATTTTCAGGTTTTTTTTACTGACTTTTGTTGACTTTTAAAACCTTATTGATTGATTTTATCTTTTAAAGAAATATGCCAGGCCACTGGTTCACCATGAAGTCAATCACAACGGGGTATGTGCAGATTGGACACCAGGCTGATGCACACCTTGAATGTTCTGCCTTGTGCATGAGTGTCCGTGAACACCAGCTGCAATGATGTGTCAATGGCTCCTCATTGATCCTGCTTATGTTTTTAAATTTGTAACTCTTGTTGCAGGGCTTTAGGCAACATATCTTTCCACTCCGAGCATTTATTTTTTACATTTATTGTACTTTCTCATTAGTTTATTTGAGAATAAGAAAATAGTAAGCATCAGCTTTTAAAGGCTTATAAAAGCCATTTCTCTGTTTCTTGCAATTATGCTCCTTGTTAAACGAAATGTTTTTATAGGTTTTTGGTTACTTTTCCATATCCGTGGATTTCTTGTATTGCTCCCTCAGAACTATTTCTGCCCAAATGCGTGGCCTGATGGTTACTGTTTTAACTCAGTTCCTACTGTCAGAACAAAGCTGGAAAACCTGTTAAGCTCATTGTTTGATTTTGTGACAGAATAGGCAGAAAGCTTTGCTCATAAGCACGAAGGGCTTCTCTTCTTGCTTCATTTTTCTTCTGTTTCTTGCCAGGCCAGTCACCTCACTCCTCCTACTCTTGGAAATGCCCCAAAACTGGAATTACTCATTTTAAAGCACACAGACAAGCTCTATGATAGTTCAAGCCTCTTTGCCTGTAGAAGCAACTAGGTTGCTCATCAGCTTCTCTCCTGTGGGTTAAGGATGCTCCTGTACCTGAATTTGTAGAGGAAATAGATCTGATGTGCAGCTCCACTCTCTCTCTTAGCTTACATGAGTTTTGATATTACAGAGTCCCAAGATTTTCTTCCCTGGTTAGGCAAAATGACAAATAGAAAATGGTGGGGAGGAGAAAGAGGTTTCTTTCCCAGAGAAGGAAAGCAGTTTGACAAAAAGGAAGGCAAAGAGATGGATTCAGAGCTTTTACTGCTTTGTCATGGAGTGTTGGTTAGGAGATGAAAAATTAATTCTTCTCAGTTTTTTCCTTCTTCCTTCCCATTTTGAAGTTGTGGATCAAAAAGTACAAAAATTTAAAAGAATACCGACTGTATCACATTATTGGAACTGCACTTATTTGCACTATCAGTGTTTCTGGTCTGATGATTTTGAGCAACTTGAACTAGTGGTAGATGTCCCTGTTCATTGCAGGGGAGTTGGACAAGATGATCTTTAAAGGTTCCTTCCAACTCAAATGATTCTATGACTCTATGTTCAAGGCCCCAAGGCCAGGTTGGATGGAGCCCTGGGCAGCCTGATCTGGTGGGGGCAACCAGCCCACACGATGGCGACTGTAACTGGATGATGTTTAAGGGCCCTTCCAACCTAAGCCATTCTATGATTCTGTGATTCTATGAAATCTGACCTTAAAGCAATATTTCTTTTTCTTTTTTGCAATAATCGTTTTGCATGTAAATGATCACTTAGATGATGCTTTTAACTCCTTACCTTGATGTTCTTTATAGGGCAAATGGGGAGGCATAGCCCCAAAATTCTGCTAGAAGCATTTTTTTTTTATTATTACTGTGACTTTATCATAGTGTTCAGCTATTCCAGATTTACTACCATATGTTGGCTTTTAGTGTAACTCCCCCCATCCCCTGCAGTGTTAGCTGGCTCAGGTGTGTAGAATGGCTCTGTGAATTTGTGAATGTGATAAATGTTATCCATTACTGGCAAAATTGTTTTGTGTTTCTCTTTGCAGTTGGTTTCACTACAGAAATACTTCCAGAAAAATTGGGATTTTTATTTATGTATTTATTCCAATGATTTCTACATCTTCATAATCACTCTGGCCTGTGCATCTTCCATTGGTTATTTGTTATTAAAATCTTATACAGTGATATTTTCAAAGTTAATCCATTGTCTTTTGCCCTCAGAGATCTGCCCAGGAACGTGGCCTGTAACATGTGCATGAACTCATACATAATGGCCAAATGGATTCAGATCAGGAGAGCACAGGTAGCTCCTTATTCTTCACATTCTGCTGTCACAAAGTCTCCTACAAGAAAAACCTTGTGCAAAGAGTAACCTTCATGGGACAGTGGTTGTTATTAAAGGGCAAAAGCCATGCCAGGTCTGTTGCAGTGACTAAGTGGTGCAGATGATTGATTTTCAGTGCCCTTCAGCATTCTCTGTGTTCGTTAAATTACCACTGTATTGCTAACCATCCTGTCCTTGTGTGAGTGATGTGGAGTAGCATACTGTGCTACGGAGTTGTTTCAAAATCCACCAGCCACTGTTTTGCCTTAAAAGTTACTGTACTATGAAGATAAGAACATATTTGCAGTTTCAAAAGCTGCACTGGAGCTCCTAGAACATATAAAATAATCATGTTTGTCAAATACAGATAAGTAACACTATTGGCTGAAATTCCAGTGATCTGGCATATCAGGAACAAGAGGGAGGAGAGTAAAGGGAAATCACAATAGTATTTCTGACATATTCGAGATTACAGGTGGCTCTGTACTTGGCTAGAGAAACTGCTTTAAGTGGGCAGCAAAGAATCTAGATATAGCTTTAAATTTTACCTTGACCAAACTCTGGAGTGGAATTAAAAAACTTGTTTGGGGAAAAACAGTTGTATTCTAGCTATGAATTACTGCATTTTTACATAATTGAAGGAGATATTCAACCAGAAACTGGGACCATGATCAGCAGCATGGTAGTCCTCTTTGTTCTGTGCGAACATAAACACCAGTGAGGAACACTAAGAGCATTTGTGTGTGTAAATCTTATTCAGGTGTTTCATTAACGTCTGTTTCCGAGTAGCAGAAGGGCTGCTGTGTTTTGTAGCTAATTAACGTTTAATGGAAGGTAACTTGTGGACAGGGTTTGTATATGTGAAATCTACATACCAAACACTTTCCCTATGTTTAAATGCTACTTTTGAGGTATGGCAATATAGCCTATGTTGGAAAGTACCTACTGAAACCACACCTCTGTGCTCTGCATACCTACTTCACCCTTGGACTGATTTTTAAGTGATCTTAGAATGAGAGGATAACTCTTCAGAAGACTTTTAATAACTTCCTTGTGATTTGCCTTTGCCTTAGTTATATTTTCTCTGGACTTACTCCGGAAAAAAACAAGGAGACTGAAAGTCCTTACAGGAGATATGCGTAGCAGGAGATTTTTTCCTATTAAGAAGACCTAAGAAATTATGCTAAGGAAAACTGCTGGTGAACCGTGGGTATCTTTATGGCTATTACAAACATATTGAAAGTACACACTGCTTTTTCTCTATTGTTTTGGTTGCGTTGTGCCCATTTAGTTTTATCCTCAAAGCCAAAAGAGGCATAAGGTCTTTGCTATGGAATGTAAGAACATATGAGGGGTGGCTGAGGGAACTGGAATTATCCAGTCTGCAGTCTTGGGGGAGACCTTATCG
Source organism: Numida meleagris (assembly GCF_002078875.1). NCBI lineage: Eukaryota > Metazoa > Chordata > Aves > Galliformes > Numididae > Numida > Numida meleagris. The sequence goes on from NC_034410.1 coordinate 145,538,157, forward strand.
CTCTCTACAACTACCTGAAAGGAGGTTTACAAGGTGGGGATCAGACTCTTCTCCCAGATAACAGTGATGGGAAGAGAGGTAATGGCCTTAATCTGCACCAGGGGAGGTTCAGGTTGGATGTTAAGAAGAATTTCTTCTCAGAAAGAGTTGTAACACATTGAAACATGATTCCCAGAGAGGTGGTGGAATCACCATCCTTGGAGGTGTTTAAGGAGAAGGTAGATGTAGTATTTAGGAGCATGGTTTAGTGAGCAATATTGGAGGTAAGTGGTGGTTGGACTAGGTGATCTTAGAGGTCTTTTCCAATCTTAATGATTCTGTGATTCTATGATTCCATGATATTGCATGTTGATTAACATGTGCATGAAGTCATCTAAGTCACATGTGAGGAATTCCTCCAAAAGAAACTCAAAAGTTTTAGGGTGCTGCTCAAGGATCTGTCCAAGGGTTCGCCATCTTTATCTTATTTCTACAGCAGACTGCCTGTAAGGCACCATGGTGGTCATCCCATCCTTGAGTTCATTGAGGCATGTGGCATGTTTTATTGTATTCATGGCATTCCTGTACCCAGATGAGAAGTTGTTTTCCTACTCACTTGTTTTCCCAGCCATCTCTTTTCCATGCAGAATTTCTCTTACCTTTCTGGATTTGTTTTCTTGGCATTGCTCTGTGCTGCTAAACAGCTGGTCTGCTACACCTCAGAATGTGCCACCCTCCACTCTGAGAAAAATCCAGAATCAGAAGGGAGTAATGTGTGTGCTTAGTGTGAAGCTTTGCTATTCTCATTTGAGTTTGAGAGCGTCTCTTATACAGCTCTCCTTGAAAACATCTGAACATATATTACTCCTTTTTCTCTTCTGTTCTTCCAACAGTAAGGATTCACACACATTACCATCACATTTTCTGCCATTCAGTGGGCCCTGTGGTGCTGTCTGCATGAGTTCTTCTGCAGGGTGACGGAGAGGAGGGGAGGAAAGCTGCTGTGTTCTCTGTCAGATGGAGTTTAGTAAATAAGTGAAAAAAAGTCTTGCAGAGCCATCCACAAGTTTAAAAGGATCCAGACAGAAATAGCAAGCTGGCAGGGCAGCCTCTGCCCAGCTGCGTCACCCTGGCCATTGAGTTTTCTTTGTACATATTTTTCTGTGACTGAAATGAAAGCTGATGGCCATAAAGTTTCAGGAAATGACCTGAAAGTGAAGGAGCAGAAAAAGATTCTATGAAATTGTACCTTGGTCATGGGCTGGACATCTTTTTTTACTCTTATAGTTCCTTTTTTACTTGGTGTAAGATGTTCTTATTTGTGTTGCAGAAGGGCACAGAGGCTCATCTGTCACTCGAGTACTGTATGCAATATCTTCCATGAATGAATGACAGCAGGCATTTTCAAATACAGAGACAGCAGCCAGAAATGACTTGATAAAAAACCATCCCTCCATACAGACTTTTGGGAGGACATGGAAATCACTCCAGCCATACACTGAACAGGTGGAACTTTAATCCGTTCTCCCAGATATTCCAAAGACAGGTAATTGCAATCAAAGAGCATGCTGGGCCCAGCTATGAGAGGTGTCAAGGGACCTTGTGGTACTGAATATATTGAATATTGAGAGAGACACATTTCATTCAACTTGGACCACGGAGGACATTTGATTTGTCTAATTTAATTTTTCAGTCAGCCCTGAAACGATCAGAAAGTTGGACTTGATGATCTTTATAGGACCTTTCTAGTTGAATTCTACTCTATTCTACTCTATGCATCTGATATTTGAGTGGTCCTGTGTGAAGCCAGGAGTTGAACTACCTGATCCTTATGGGTCCCTTCCAACCTGGGTTATTTTACGATTCTATACTCTATTTCATGCCATTCCAACCTGACCCACTCCATGCTCCATGCTCCATGCTCCATGCTCCACTTTTACAAATATTTGAACTGGTTCTCTGTTTTCTCCAGAATGAGTGGAGAAAGATGAGAAACTCCAGTGGCTTACTTAGCATATGTGCATCTGAAATAGATGGGCTGACTGGAACTCCCAGGAAGGGAGCTGGAATTTATGATTTCAACAAGATACAAGACTTTCAAATTAATTGAGGTGAGAGAAATGCAATCTACTCAAGAAAACTCAGAGTGCCTATTGACAAGTCCTGGAGGCTCAGAATCATCCAGCAAGCAGCATACAAAGATGTCTTTTTATGACAGAATCAGAAAATTGGAGAGTTGGAAGGGACCTCAAGAGATCATCGAGTCCAACACCCTGCTAAAACAGGTACCCTACAGTAGGTTGCACAGGTAGGCATCCAGTCAGGTCTTGATTATCTCCATAGAAGGAAACTCCTCAGTCTCTCTGGGCAACCTGCTCCAGTTCTCCATCACCCTTACTGTAAAGTTCTTCCACATGTTTGTATGGAACTTCCTATGTTCATGTTTTATGCCATTACTCCTTGTCCTATTGCTACACACCACCTAGAAGAGTCTGGCCTCATCCATTTGCCTCCCACCTTCCTTTAGATATTCCTAAACATTTATCAGATCCCCCCCTTAGTCTTCTTTTCCCCAGGCTGAACAGATCCAAGTTGCTTTGGCCATATGGGAGATTCTCCAGGCCCTTAATCATCTTATTGGCACTCCGCTGGACTCCTTCTAGGAGTTCTCTGTCTTTTTTGACACGAGGAGCACAGAACTGGACACAGTATTCTAAATGTGGCCTTGCCAGGACAGTAGAGGAGGAGGATCACTTCCGCTGTCCTTCTGGGCATGCCCTTTTTAATGCATTCCAGGATGCCATTGGCCTTAGCCACCAAGGAACACTGCTGGCTCATGGCCAACCTGTTCTCCACCAGGACCCCTAGGTCCTTCTCTGCAGAGTTCCTCTCCAGCAGGTCATCCCCTAACCTGTACTGCTGCATGTGGTTGTTCCTCCTCAGGCACAAGACTCTACACTTGCTCTTGTTAAACCTCATTATGTTCCTCCCTGCTCAACTCTCCAGTCTGTCCAGGTCTTGTTGAATGGTTGCACACCCTTCTGGTGTGCCAGCCACTCCTCCCAGCTTTGTATCATCAGCAAACTTGCTGAGCATGGACTCCTTCTCTTCATCCAGGCCTCTGATGAAGATGTTGAACAAGACTGGACTCAGCACCAACCTCTGGGGAGCGCCTCTAGTTACAGGCCTCCAACCAGACTTTGCACTGCTGAGTCATTTTACTTGAGTCAAAATTCAGGAGAGATTACAGTCCTCTTAGACCTCACAATAGACAGGAATTTATTTTGGTGAAACCTGATCATTGTCAGAGTGAGTTAGTACTGAATTACGTTGTGTCTGGTACAGCTGGGACTCTAGAGGTTAACAGATACTCTCATTAAAATTCAGTCCTCTAAAATGAAATATCCTGAAATCTGCTGCATTTCACACCACATGAAAGTGGGAGTAACAGCAACGGAATAAGTTGGAGTTCATTTCTTCTTAAACTGTAGGGCAATTTGCAATGCAGCATGCAATATTTTGGTGTGAAGGCATCACCTTCCCTTTCCAAATGCAAACTGGACACGGATTTTAATTTACACTAGCAAAGAACCTGGCCCCAGGAGTTACACTGAGTTGTGGGGACTATCCAAGAAACACCGTGGCCATAACTGTGAAAGAAATGAAAGAAACTGTCAGTCAGTTAGAGTAAAAATGGATTTTGAGCATCCCTTTGCAACATAACTTCTTAGCTCCTGCCAGACTCATGTATGTCTATTTATAATTGCAACTTTCCTCAGTTAATCATGTCAGAAATGGCATTTGTACCCCTGGGAACTGTTTCTGATGCAACGGGTTTTTTTTCCGTGGACTTTTAATCCCAGAAGAGAATCCCCAACAAAACAGATTATGATGCTGGCAGCACAAAATAAGCTCAGACCTCCCATTAATCGCTGCACAAACTGCTGAATTTAGATACGTAGGAACAGTCCTGGTTCTTAAGGGGAATAATACACATAGCTTCAGACATCATGTGAGTAGGTAGATGCTGAACACGGAAGCTACCCACTAGTTGGTGGTAATGCGTGAACAAGATGTTTCTGTTCATTTTTTATTTTCTCCTAGAGAAGGAGCTTATGCAGAACTAGTAGGGCCAGAAAATTAAGATATGTTAAAATAAATGATGCTGAAGGAATATTTTGTTAATATTTTTCTTTCTTTACTTGAAAATGCTGCCCATACCGACCCTTCTGTCATTCCACTGCAGCATGGTGCAGAGCTGGGTGTCTCCATGGTGGTTTTGTTTAAAAAATCAAAATGACTGGAGAAGCCTACTGAAATGACAGAATGGTTTCCCAGCCTGACTGCAGACACTCCAGTCATGCAAAGGACCACATGGAGAAGCTGAAATGGCTGTTAGATACCTGGAGTTTTCAATTTGCTCTTGCATTGGCCTTCTTCAGTCCTCCTTTGCAGGGAACCAGACAGTGTTGTGTGGAAAAAAATAATCGAAGCAGTTTTGTTTTATGTTTTTTTTTGCTTTACTTCTCTCAGAAGAAAAGAAAAAAAAAGAAAAAATAAAACATACACATTAAAAAAAAACAGTAAAGAATGTAAAAATGTTTGAATTTTACAGTGTTCTTGTTCTGTAAGTCAAAACTTTTTTACAGCAAGACAGTGAAAACAGAGATAAGCCCTTGGTTACCTACATGCATCCTATGTACAGCTGCCTCCTTTTAACCAAATGCTGGTAGCATCCCCAAGACACATTTGTTGCTGGCCAAATGAGCAAATCATTTGGGACCATAACATGCTTTGTGCTCTATTAAATGACTGACCTCCCCTATTTACTTCCAGGTCCTGATAGCCCTAAAGATTTAAGAGGGGAGATTTAGACTGGATATAAGGAAAAATTTTGTTACAGTAAGGATGGTGAGGCACTGGAACAGGTTGCCCAGAGAGATGGTAGGTGCCCATCACTGGAGATACTAAAGGTCAGGGTGGACGGGGGTCTAAGCAACCTGATCTAATTGTAGGTGCCCCTGGTCATTGCAGGGGGGGTTGGACTAGATGACCTTTAAGGGTCCCTTCCACCTCAAATAATTCTATGATTCCATGATCCCCAAATCCTGCTGTACTTCTGAACATTCTCCTAAGCAGATGACCCTCAGCTGCCATCAAAAATAAGACCTGTTGTAGTCAGGGTATTACCCTCCTTCAAGGATTTCTTCCAAAGATGAGGCTGCAGTGTGGATCTTTTCTTCGGACAAATGAATTTGGAAGTGGAGATGTAACCACTGAGGCATTGCAAAGACACCTATGTGGACATCTGCAACATAAAGCAGCTGCTTTCCTGCTGGTTTGTTTTGACCTTTAAGGGTCCCTACCAACTCAAGTGATTCTATGATTCTATGATTCTGCAAGAAATTGTGCTTCTTCCTTTACTATCTGTTCTGGCTGGTCACCTACTTTGGAAACGAATCAGCAGTTTCTTAATAGTTCATCTATCCCCTTTTCTGCTTCGCCTTTGGATTTCAAGTCACAAGATGATTTGTAACCATTTCCTAGTGGTCAGCCTCCTCTCGTTCAACAGATGATTTACCAGTAACTTCACAACTCAGAGAATGAAAGTCTTATACACTGAACGGATTGTACGAGGTTCCTTATTAGAAGACGATATGCAGCTGAAAATCTCAGTTTCATAGAATTTAATATTCAACATGCACACCATATCAGTGAATTCTAACTTCCTCCTTTCCTGTAAGACTCTGAACATGGTAGGGGTTATCTTTATCAATAGACGCTTAGAATCATAGAATCATTAAGACTAGAAAAGAACAACTTGTTCTCAACTTGTTTGATGTTGGATTGGGACCGCAGTGTGGCACCTTTTCCACTACAAATGAGTCCATCTGCTTTGGTGGATACTGCATCCAAATTGCACCTTGAAGACCAGGACTAGAAAGCCAGGTATGAGCTAAGTTTCTTGGTAGCATGCATGGGATTGCTTGGTATCCTCGATAGCCCGAATAATATGACATATGAGGGGAATCAAAAGAATGCATATATACTCCGTTCAATGGAAGCACTAATGAGCAGCCTCCACCTACCAAAGCCAAGAAAGTGGGAAATTATCACTGTGGTAAATTTAAAAACAAGCTCAGTACTCTTGCAAAAGTAGTTGAGTGTGATTCAGAGCGCATGAGGCATTTCCATTGTGCTGAGGTGATTACAAATATGCAGCTCCGCTAGGCAGGCGATGCAGGATGTAAATCAGCAATAATAATTCTGGTCTTTCACAGTTCAGGGCACCAGCTTGCACCAGCTTGGGACTAAAGTGAACAGTCCCCACAAATTAACACATGGTTGGATGCCTTTTGTGAAGACTCCTCCTGGGGTACTGTGGGCAGGTGACTCCAGTTTGTCCTGGGGAAATATTGCCGGCAGATCAGACGAAGCAAAGAGCAGCTGGCGTGAAAAACTTGGCTTTGAGTAATGGGAATGAAAATGTGTCCAGCAGTTTGGAGTTCACTCCCTGGGCTGGAAAATGAGATTGAAAGAGGAGACACAAATAACCTTTGTGTTAAACTGTCCTCACTGCTGCTGGAAGCCCCTGCTGCTTCCATTAGACAGCCTAAGCTGAGCCTCTGAGCTGTGGAAATATGTTTTTGCAGCAGGAATGGCTTCTTCAGTGCAATATCCCACCTGCCTTGAGGGCTCAGAGCTTGTTTTTGTGATTTTTGCTCTCTTTCCCCACTTCATATAATATGAAGAGGTGCACCTTTCCAAGTGACTCTAAGGAGAGATCTAGAAGAGCATGGAGGTTTTCACAGTGGGATTTGCTATGTACATTGCTGCCTCCTTCACAGCCAGCTTTCCATTGTAAGTGTTGTGAAACACTGGAACAGGTTGCCCAGAGAGGTAGTGAATGCCCTGTCCCTGAAGACATACAAGGTCAGGCTGAACAGGGCTCTGAGCAACCTGATCTAGCTATAGGTGTTCCTGTTCATTGCAGGAGAGTTGGACTAGATGGACTTTAAGGATCCCTTCCAATTCAAAAGATTCTATGATTCTAAGATATGTCAAAATCAACAGGTTTCCAGAGAAGTTGTGAATGCCCCCTCCCTGGAAGCATTCAAGGCTGGATGGGACTTTGAGCAACCTGGTCTAGTGGGAGGTGTTCCTGCCTATAGCAGGGGGAGTGGAACTAGATGATCTTAAGGATACCTTCCAACCCAAACCATTCTGTGATTCTCTTCTATAATCATGTGGAGATCTGGGCTTTGCTTGGGAAGAGGAAAAAATCACCTCTGGATATGCAGTTGGACATATCGAATGTGTGTCTATCAGAACCTCCTTCCCTCCCCTTTCACCCAACCTATTTCACCTCTTTCACAAGTCTGTGCTCTGAAGTAGCTGAAGTCCCTTTCACCGCAGTCTAAGAATCATGGTGCAAGTGATGTGATTAAGTAGGACCAGATCTGTGTGCAATTCCTTGCCTATGTTGTGTATTAGGTTGGATATTATGGAAAATTTCTTCTCAGAGGTAGTACCAGTGCATTGGAACAGGCTTCCCAGGGAGGTAGTGGAGTCACTGTCCCTGGAGGTGTTCAAGAAAAGAGTAAATGTGGCACTGAGGGACATGGTTCAGTGGGCGTAGGGGGGATGGGTTGATGGTTGGACTTGATGATCTTAGAAGTCTTTTCCAACCTTAATGATTCTACAATTTTATGTTGAATGGAGAAGGCCATGTAACTCCAGTATGAGTAAATACAAAATATCTGCAACTGGTTGTGTGTCCAACTATATCTGAAATCCTCATCATAGTGTAGTAGGGGTGACTGGATGCAATCTTATTAGTTATCAGCAGCTTTTGAGAAAGTGGATATTTTAATGGTGATTTAAAGGAAGACAATATAAAGACAATTTAATGCCTAAGAAAAAGGATTGAGACCACAAGAATGCTTGTGATATACTATTGTCTGGAAGTGGATTTCCTTGACATCCTTCTGGATTGATTTCAACATTCAACTTTATTGGCTTTTCAATATCTGCATAAAGTTTAGTGTTTCATGAAACAACATTCCATATCCAGAAAAGGAAAACAAAAACAAACTACAGCACACATCAGCATTGACTAAGATAATGAAATAAGACAGTTTTAGTTTATTGTCTCATAGAATATTTTGAAAATGTGCTTACATAAACACCACCATCCTTTCCTAAAAAAACCTTCAATGTGCGTAATCTATAATGGAAGAAAAACTGGTATCAATTATGTGCTTGGTAATCCTCTCAAAATATAATAACAACAAGCTTAATGACGTCAGGTCTATCTGCTGTACTGAAAAGACATTAAAAAGCAATCATAAACAAAAGCAGATCTTTACCTAATGCTCTGTTCAGTGGGATATAGGAAGGCAGATTACTGTACTTTAAAGGTTTTGTCAGTGCCAGCAGGGTAAGGAAACATAAACCAGAGTTAGGTTTATTACACATATTTTGGTTAAATCACTATTGATGCATGAGTCCTGGCCGTCATCAAATACATTTGTCAACTTAGTATTTGCAGAATTGTTACAGGCAAAGGAAAGATCTCGCACAATTTTGGTATGTGATTGTTTTCAGACTTTTTTATTTCTTCTTCTGAATTTGCAATGTATAGTTAATTAGCAAAATTTGCATTCTTCTGCTTCTTCTCCGTTATTGAGGAAATCAGTGTTTTCAGCCTGAGGATAAGGAATAGCAAATACCACATAGGCTTGTGCAGTATCTGTGTGCCCTTTAGTTCTAAAAAGAAATAGGATGTATCTAGAATAAAGCTGAAGAGGATACGAAGCCAGTAAGTATAAGCATCCAGTATCAAATTCTCAGGCATAATAATGATGTAATTCAAAAATTCACAGCAAAGTGGAGTGTTTATTCACAAAAGCAAAACTATTTGTAAATGAATTTTTAATGACATAACAAATGTCTGTGTTGGAAAATAAAGACATTTATATTTGAGTGATGAAATTACTATATCAGCAGGTATAGCTGAGCTGATACAGCTCTTAACTCTCAGCTTTATGATAAATTCAGTACTTTTGATGCTTTTTTCCATTGCAATCTGAAAAATAATGCCACATTTTGATTTTTGCCTCTCCTGTGCATTTAAAAAAGCATTGCGTTGTTGGTCAGTATCACTAAATTATTTCAACATCTTTTTTTGTTTGACATATAATACTTCATTTTTACTACATAAAACTGTTGAATATGGAATTAAAATAATATGGTGAATATAAAATTAAACATGAACATAAATGCAGAATAAAAGATAACATAGTAAGACTATAATAGAAAATAAATCAGAATAAACAATGTATTCTAAAATATATTTTAAACGGAATAGCTCAAGATGATAAAATGAACTATGTAAAATATTTTTAAGCAACACTGATCTGAAATCAGTGCATTCTTGAAGAAAATTGAGATTATGATGACTTTGCAAATTGTGATGGAGAAATATTATGCCAGAGCCTTGTAAACATAGCTAATATATTTTGAAAAACGTATGTCAAGAAACAGTTTCAGATGACATGCTTGGGCCACATGGATAACAAGACTATTTCCAGCTAATTTCAGATGGGAAAGCAGATGGGGCTGTTTCTTGCTGTTAGACTTCTGTGGTCACAGTCTCTCAAGGGCTCAACTTGAACATCTGAGTTTTTGTAATTATTATTATTATCACTACTAAAATGACTGTGACTGAAGCTGCAACGCCAACTTTTAGCCTACTGTTCTTAGCACTGTGGAAAAAATGGGAAGATTTTCTCACTATGAGAAAAGTCTTCTGCCCATTACTGTTAGGAGCCATATATGTGGTACATCATGCATTCAGATATAGGGTTCATTTGCCATTACACTGAAGTCTTGCATAACATGAGGGTTCCCAGGTTGCCCAGCACAGGCCTGTCAGAGAAACCCATACTCTCCAGACTGTCATCAGTTGCCAGGTGAGATTTCCAAGGTTGTTTGAAGTGGTATTACATACCTATGTTCAGGCAACTATATCCTGTAATAGGTATTCACAGGGCTGGAAGGGATCTCTGGAGATCATCCAGTCCAACCTAAGGGTTCTTAAAGCCCATTACCCAGCATTATGTTTTGGAATATCTCCAGGGAAAGAGACTCTACAACCTCTCCAGGCATCTTGTTCCAGAGCTCTGTCACCCTCATAGTAAAAAAGTTTGTCCTCATGTTCAGGTGGAACTTCCTGTGTTTCAATTTGTGCCAGTTGCCTCTTGTTCTGTCACTGGGCACCACTGAGAAAAGTCCTTTGACTCTCCCCCTTTGAATACTTATACACATTGCTCAGATCCTCCTGAGCCTTCTCCAGTTTGAACAAGTCCATCAGTCTTTCCTCCCATGAGAGATGCTCAAGTCCCTTCATCATTTCAGTAGCCCTCTGGTGGACTCTGTCCAGTATGTTCAAGTCTCTCTTGTACTAGGGAGCTCAGAACGGGAGACAGGGCTCCACATGAGATCATGAGATCTTGCCAGGGCGGATTAGAAGGGAAGAATCACCTCCCTTGTCCCACTCTTCCTAATTCCCCCCAGAATACCATTGGCCTACTTGGCCACAAGGGCACACTGCTGGCTCATGGCCAACCTGTTGTCCACTGGGACACCTGGATCCTTCTCTGCAGAGCTCCTTTCCAACAGGTCATTCCCCATCTTGTAATGGTGCATACAGTTATTCCTCCCCAGGTGCAGGGGGTAGGAATAACTTTACTTTCTTTAATTTCAAGAGCTTCCTCTCTGGCTCTCTCTCCAACCAGTCGAGATCCTTCTGAATGGCAGCACAGCACTCTGGGATATCACCCATTCCTCCTAGTTTTGCATCCTCTGCCAGCTTGTCCTGGAGGCATTCTATCCATTCATCCAAATCACTGATAAATAAATTAACAATATTGGACCCAGTATTGACACCTGGGGGACACTGCTAGCTAAACTAGACTCTGTGCCAGCGTCAATGTAGGTCTCTATCTGAGTCAAGTATCAAGGCTCCTGAGAGTCAATGGGGAGTTTGTGGAAGTTAGTGACCTAAGCAAATATATACATTTATTTTAAGAACAATTTATTCCTGAACTTCACTGGATAGCATGGGGTGACTTGCTCGCATGGAGCTATCTAAGTATCAGATGCTGATATGTAGGAAGACAAGTTGCACTCTCCTGTTTGCTGGAGTGCTGATGAGATGCTTTTCTGAATCTGGAACCACAGAGAGCTCGGCCGTGAGTAGCTCCACAGCAGTAAATACATGACCTCTTGGGATGGCGTCTTTTAAATGTCACTACGCAAAGTACTAATCCTTGAACAACTGGAACTGATAGCCACCTGGAAGGTGTCAGGCCATCAAAAGTTGCTATTTGTTACAGCCCTGATAAGCCTTGAGACTGGCAGAGATGCACTGCTCTTTGGGGAACAGACTAGAGAGGGTTGCAGAAGTGGCTGTGTTTCCTTGCCCACAGCTGCAGATATCACAATTTATGACCCTGCTGGAAATCGCACCAATTCAAAATCATCTAGCTGCACTTAAACATAGACTGGCAGGTAACTAAAGCTTTGGATATGTTTCAGTAATGATTCTTTACCTTGACTGTCATTTCAGTGCCATTCCACTGTAACTGTCCATCTGTTCAATCTGACTGTCAATCCCACTTCTCCCTCCTAGTACTGTTTCCATCAGCTTGCCAGTTTCAATGAGACTGAAAGAATGACTCAGAGTTCCAAGAATTTGTTCTTAGAAACGTACTGGAAGAGAAAGAATACATATGTAAGCCTACGGGGGGCAGAGTGTCATCATGAAAATCAGAATTTCCTGTTCCACTTCGCCTGATGGCATGTCGATCAGTGCTTGAGCAGGGTGATGACACTGTGGAACCGCTGCCTCTTCTGCTGCAATGAGGGGACTTCAGAAGACTTAGAGATGGTTTTGATGGCAGATCAGGGCTTACCACAAAAAAACTGGAGGAACCTGGGGTGTTTCAGAAATGAAGAGGGTTGGAGGTGTTATTATCTGAGAAGTGGAGGTATTGCCAGGCTTGGGGCTTGGAGAGGACCTGCATGTATCTCAGTAGGTGGAGATAATTCTGTACACTGGAGGAAAGCTGAGACTATTGTGGTAGGCTTGTTTACAAAACACAGAGCACAATTCTGTAGGAAATCTGTCTCCATTAAATTCTGCAGCTTATGGATATTATTTGGGAGGCTTATAATCAAAAATGTTCATTTCTTTGTTTTCAGAATTGTTCGGTCCTGAAAAGGTGACTGTTACATCCTGGTCCACAGTGCTGTCCACTTTGATTTTCATTTTGTGTTCATTTTTGTGCTAATGTGAGTGTTTTCCCAGTCAATGCTGATAGATTCCTCTTTAATTAATATTGATGAGTTGGATCAAGAATAGTTTGGGCCACCAGTAACATTTTACTATGAGTGAGTCTTTGAGGAGGAAAAGGCAGGAGAGCAGAAATCATTATGGAAGGGTCATAACAGAACAAAGAACCTCAGATGGACACAATTGTTTCCATTAATGAAGGAGAAATGTTCCACAGCCATTATGTAAAGATGGAGAAAATACATTAAGAAACCAGGGATGCTGAGATAGACAGGGGTCATAGGGCTGGGTGAATTTGTAGAGCTCAGATTGGATATTAGGAAAAGCTTCTTCTCTGAAAGAGTGGTTGGGCCCTGGAAAAGGCTGCCCAGGAAGATGGTGGAGTCACTGTCCCTGGATGTGCTCAAGAAACGTTGATGTGGTACTTAGTTACATGGTTTAGTGGGCATGGTGGTGATGCATTGATGATCGGACTAGATGATCTTAGAGGTGTTTTCCAACCTTAATGATTCTATGAATCTGTGATTCTGTGATTCATGTCAGTATGTCTCAGCCTCACCTCAGCAAAGGGCAGGTAAAATAGCACTGTGTTTCCCTGTCGGCTTCACAAAGAGGGGATTTGGCAAAATGTCATCTCCAGAATAGATCTGTTCAAATGGAACCACCCTGATAAATAGTATCCTTTTTAAAATTTAAATTATTCTCTCCTCCCTGCGCAGTAGTACCAGTTACAGAGCCAAATTCATAGCTGTGCTTTCCCTTTGTTTCTTTTGTTTATTTAATTTGATTTAATTTAATCAACCATTTGTTTTTGAAGCTGCCTATATGAATCTGCTTAAATGTGCTGAGTGCTACTTTGGAAATAGAAACCTGTTGTTCTTGTCTGTTTTTTATTGCTAATTTGCACTTCTTCTAATGAAGTGTATGATCCAGAGTTTAGAAGATGCTTTCTCATGTTTGTTTTAAATAGAACATTCAGTCTTCTCTGAGCAACCTGATCTAGCTATAGATGTTTCTGTTCATTGCAGAGGAGTTGGACTAGATGACCTTTAAAGGTCTCTTCCAACTCAAATGATTCTATGATTCTATGATTCTTCTTGAATAAAGATTGATTAAAAATGAATAGAAGAATTCAGGATTTGCACTGATAGGAAGTGAGGCTATTCCTATTACCTAAGGCAATGTATTCCCCAGGGAAAAAAGCAGGTAGGAAGGAAGAGTTCCTGCCCGTGGTTAGGAGTTGAACCACATTCCTGACAGCCAGAATTTCTCTTTAGAGACAGTGGTTATGTCACCATAGGGAAGATAGAGGCAGCCCAACGTGTCTCAGTACAGTGAGCAAAACCAAGGTTTGTTATTCTGAATGCTGATGAAGGAAGAGCTGAAGAGAGGCTTCCAAGGGAAGAAATAAGGTTGAAAGGAAGACAACAGTACAGAGAGTTGAAGGGAGAGCCCTGAATGTCTATGCTCACCTCTACTGTTTGGAGCGGTCAGAAGTGGGAGCACAAGAGACACTGCTGCATAGGGAAGCTAAAAGGTGAGGATCTTTGGCCAACCTACTGGATGCTCACTCAGCAACAGCCACAGTTGTTTTCCATGGTTCTGTCAAAGGAGAAAAAGTGGCATTGACCACCTACCAGTCATAGGTCATTTCTGTTTGAGGCCTCAGGACAGTTGGGGTGCAGAAGCAGGACACTGCTGGAAGTAAGCAGGCTGCTGGCTGGGCTGCTGGGTGATGTGAGGTGAGAGTCAGCAGAATGACTCTCTTATTCAATATATAAGTTGACAGGTCTGAGAACCTGGAGTGCTCCCCAGCCACAGACCAAACGGGATCTGCCAGCTGGTCCAAAGTGAAAAATGAGGTGTGTGTGCCTGGATATCAATGAAATGAAGGGGACTTATCAGAAACTCAAAGGTCAGAGCTTGTCACTTAACGAAATACGAGATGGGAATGATTTGTGAGTACCATGACAAAAGCTTTCTGGCACAAAAAAGGACAAAAGTCCTCTTTAAATTTTTGAAAGGTGTACCAACATGTCAAGCGTATTGTTATCAAGTAAGGCTGGGATGTGCTCAGGTGGTCAATAGTGACCAGTCAAAAAGGTACTTGACAAAAACTGTATGTAATACGCAGATATGTGGGCAAATGATTAAACCAGATCTGATTAAATTGGTAGTTAGTTAGAATGGAAAACTTTACATTAGTAATGAACACATTCCTTATCATATGATAAAAGTAAGAATTTATATACCACTTACTTACTATTTTTGGATGATTTTTAAAAAGTCACAACACTTGAAACAGTCCCAAGTCCTGTTTCAGGAATGTGAATGAAATATTTCTTCTTCCTAAAGAAGGAACATGCAGTACTTAGCATTTCCAATTTGAGTTTATTTTTGTCTAATTTATTTTCAACAGCTTTCCCCTCATTTCAAGTGCTCTGAGAAGAGATAAAGATAATACATCCCACTAGAGACTAGGGATAAGACAACATCAGCAAGAAAGATGTGTACATTGAAGCAATCCTCTTAGTGAGCTGTGATTTCAGCCAGTGAAACAGGAGCAGAAGTCAGGAGACTCCAGATGCATGAAGTGTGGTCTTCTCGGTAGTGAGATGCGGCTGGTTTGTGGTAGATAAAAAAATATATATATTTTAGTGTCACCAAAAAGACACAAAAACTGAAGCACCTCTAATAAGTTAATGGTCCAGTAGCTCCAGACAAATATTTTTAATTTAGGGTATTTTTTTTTGTTTGTGTCTGTTTAAAAGGAACACATTTAAAAAGAGAGACAAAAATAAGAATGATATTTTCCATCTCTTTTTTTTTTAATTAAAAATGGAAAGGAATAAGAACTTTTCACAAAGTATTAACAGATTAATCCCATGTCCAGATAGGCTTTGGCTAAAACTTGTGGTTTTGGATCTTGACCATGGAGATAGTTGAGAATGTCTGTTAAGCAGCAAACTCCTTGGTTTTAGGTTTTTTATTCTTTCTTTTTTTAAGGTAAGAGGCTTGGAACTGATCCTTGTTTCTCATCTTAGGGCTTCTTTGTTTTCTTGTGGCTTTGTCTGTCTAGGTGCATTATCTTTTGTTAGCAGATGGTTTTCTGGAAATCCTTAAGAAATGGAAAGCATCATTCCTTTGATATTTTCCTGTTCCTCCTGGAGGACTGCTGACACTCTGCAGCTGATTATGATAAATGTTACTGGTATAGATAATCTAACTGTTATGTCTGCATGTTGTCAACTGCTAACAGCTTGATATCTAATAGTTTGGACTACTTGTTGTAAAGGTATGACATTGTGTGTGTTGCCTTTATAACTATTCTAGGATTGGAGAACCTGGCAGATGTTCTTGCTTCAGCTGCAGGAGGTGTCACACTCACATGCCTTCATTCTGATAGGGGATTTCAACCCCCCAGATGCCTGCTGAGAAGGCAACACAGCAAGCTGCAAACAAATCAGGAGACTCCTGGAGTCTGTTGAGGGTAACTTCTTGGACCAAGTACTGGACAGACCAACCAGAGGCAAAGCGTTACTGGACATGGTGCTCACCAATGCGGAGGTGATCATTAAAGAGGTTAAGATAGGAGGCAGTCTGGGCTGTAGTGACTGTGCTCTCATCAAGTTATCATAGAATCGTAGAATCATTAAGGTTGGAAAAGACCACTAAGATCAAGTTCAACTGTCAACACATTGCTACCACCTTCACTAAACCATGTCCCTCAGTGCCATGATCTTGAGGAATATGGGCCTGGAAAAGAGTGGAGCCAGGACCCTGACCAAACTTTCAGCTGTTTAAGGTATTATTGGATGAAATCCCTTGGGAAACTGTACTTAGGGGCATAGGAATGAAACAGAGCTGGCAGGACTTTAAGGTCATGTTTCTGAGACCATTATTGCTCTCCATCCCCCTGCATAAGAAATCAAGCAGAGGAAGCATGACTGAGCAAGGACCTGCTGGTCAAACTGAGGGATAAGGAGAACGTGTACAGGCAGTGGAAGCAGGGCTGAGTGGCCTGGGAAGAATACAAGGATGCTGTTTGGACATGAAAAGATAGAATCAGGGAAGCCAAGTTGCAGATGGAACTAAACTTGGCAAGAAATGTGAAAAATAACAAGGGATTCTTCAGGTACATTGGTTAGAAGAGACAGGCAGAGAATATAACCCCTTTGATAAATGAGAAGGGAGAACTGGCTACAACAGACATGGAAAAGGCTGAGGTACTCAATGAGTTCTTCGATTCAGTTTTCACTGGTAGCCAGGCTTCTCACACCACTCATGTCCCTGAAGCTCTAGGCAGGGGTCAGAGGAGTGAAATCCCTCCCAGTGTAAGAGCAGAGCAAGTCCGAGACCAACTCATGAGGCTGAATGTGCGTAAGTTTATGAGATTGGACAAGATGCATCCTAGGGTTCTGAAGGAGCTGGCTAATGTGGTTGCCAAGCCACTTTTCATTATATTTGAAAAATCGTGGCTGTCAGGTAAAGTCCCTGATGAGTGGAAAAAGGGAAACATCACTCCTATTTTCAAGAAATGGAGAAAGGAAGAACTGGGGAACTATGGGCCGATGAGCCTCTTGCCTGTACCTCGGCAGATCATGGAGCAGATCCTCCTGGAAGGCATGTTAAGGCACATGTGAGATGAGGAGGTGATCTGAGACAGCCATCATGGCTTCACCAAGGGCAAACCATACCTGACCCATCTGGTGGCCTTCTATGATGGAGTAACTGCATCAGTGGGCAAAGAGAAGGCAACTGATGTCATCTTGCGCAAGGCCTTTGACATGGTCTCACACCACATTCTTCTAAGTTGGAGACACAGGAATTTGGAAGCTGGACTGTTTCGTGGATAAGGAATTGAATGGATGGTCACAGCCATAGGGTTGTGGTCAAAGGCTCTATGTCCAAGTGGAGGCTGGTGATGATTGGTGTACCCCAGAGATCTTTTTTCGAACAGGTGCTCTTCAGCATCTTTATCAATGATATAGACAGTGGAATTGAGAGTTCCCTCAGCATGTTTGCTGATGACATCAAGAGTGGTGCAATTGACACAGTAAAAGGAAGGAATGCCATCCAAAAGGGATCTGGACAAGCTTGAAAAGTAGACTCGTGAGCCTAGTGAGGTTCAACAAGGCTAAATGCAAGGTGTTACACTTGGATTGGGACAATTACAGATAGGAGTACAGACTGGGAGAAGAACTCATTGAGAGTGGTGCTGTAAAGAAGGATTTGGGGATTCAGGTGGACAAAAAGCTGGACATGAGCCAGCAGCATGCTCTTGCAGCCTGGAAATCTAACAGTATCCTGAGCTGCATCAAAAGAGAGGTGGCCAGCAGGGAGAGGGAAGGAATTGTTCCCCTCTGCTCTGCACTTGTGAAGACCCATCTGGAGTACTGTGTTCAGGCCTGGGGTCAGCTAAGAAAATACGTGGAGCTGTTGGAGTGAGTCCAGGGCAAGGCCATAAAGATGATCAGTGGGCTGGAGCACCTTTCTCGTGAAGACAGGCTGAGGGAGTTGGGCTTATTTAGCTTGAAGAAGGCTCTGGTGAGATTTCATTATGGCCCTCTAGTACTTGAGTTAATAAGCAGGAGAGAGAACAACATTTTACACGTTCTGACAGTGATAGGACAAGGGGTAATGGCTTTAAAGTAAAAGAGAGGAGAATTAACTTAGATGTTAGGAGGAAATTCTTTACTCAGAGGTAGATGAGGCACTGGTACAGGTTGCCCAGAGAAGTTGTAGATGCCCTGTCCCTCGAGGCATTCATGGCCAGGATGGATGTAGTGCTGGGCAGCCCAGTCTGGTGGGTGGCAACCCTGCTGATGCTTTTATTTGATGATTATATATAACTGGAAGATTGATGACACAAAACCTCTCTCCATAAATGAAGCTTTTAAATACTCATTCTCTCAAAATTCTCTGCAAGGAGCAAAGGCTGCTTATTCACAGTGCTATCTCTGAGATATTTGAAAAGATGCAGCATCTTCTTATTCTTCAAAGATTCCACAAGCAAAGAACACAGAGTCCAGGGTTAATGGTGGGGTGACAACTTCTGCATTCCCTCAGTATGACTAATAGCTACATACAAGAATTTGTCAAGACAGCTCAAATATGCCAAGGTTAAGGGTAGTGGAATTGCTATTACTAGAACACCTGATCCTCCTACCCTCTCCTGGGTATCCTGCTTCATACTGTATTACACAGAGGAGTCAATGGTAAAACAAAGAATAACCCAGTGGCGTGGCCATGTCTCAGTTCTTTTGCTATTGACAATATATATGTACCTAAACACAGAGGTGGTTTCATGTTCTGGTATGAACAAACCAGGTCTACATGCTTCCCACTTTCATACACAACACTGCTACCTAAACAAGGTTTATCTTCCATGGACTGCAGAGGGAGACAGACATTTGGGCTCCAAACTTAGAATGAAAATTAAGGAACATTGTGTTGTGTTTTCATGTGCACTATGTGTCTAAATGCTGGATTCTCACCTTGAATTGTTGTCTAAACACTGTGCCTACTCCATTTGAGATACTATAGGGTGTGTGAGGCACCTCCGTGTGGCTAGTGAATATAGCATAAGGTTTCAAAAGACTTCTGGAGAGGCAGCCAGAAACTGGTGAGATGATTTATGGTGCCTAAAATGACACAGGACATTTAAGCTTATTTATCTCCGTCCTGACTTAATTTCTACATGGAAGAACATTTATTTGGGGCCCATACAAACTCTCAGAGATGCAACCTGTCACGTTCTCTGTGTGTGACAGGTAGACAATCATAGTCTTTAAGTCAGCAACCTGTGCTTTTTAGAAGTAATCAAAATTTTACAAGCAATGGAAAATGCTTAACTTGACAAGTGGAATGGAATGAAGTCAGTAATCAACAGATTTTTAGCTATGGAATTCACGTTCATGCATAACAGCCTGCAGACCTTGGGTTTACTTCCAGATAGATGATGACCAGTTGAGAAGATGTCCTGTTGCTGTGCTACAAAAATATGCTTTTGAATCTCAAATGGCATCCTGTCCTGAGCCCAGAGCCAAACACTACTAGGATTATATTGAGGTTCAGGAGTCAGGCAGCCCTTTAAAAAACTCAATGGGAGGCAAAAGATACAGAAGCTGTTGTTAATCCAGATCACCAGATGCTTCTACTGTGGGAGACCATACAAAAAAACCTATGGTGAACATCTCCTTCTGGACCTTACTCAGGTCCAGCTGTGTGAGGGATGATCCTTGCTCCAACATCATGGCCAGTCATGTACCTTCAAGGCTTTGACCAAAATCCTGCCCTGGACATACAATCACAGAATTATTAAGGCTAGAAAAATCCTCTAACATCACTAAGTCGTATAGTCAACCCATCACTACCATGCCCACTAAAACATGTACCTCTATGCCACATCTACACATTTCTTGAAATTCTCCAAGGGTGGTGACTCCACCACTTCTCTGGGCAGCCTGTTCCAATGCCTGACCACTGTTTCAGAGAAGGATTTTTTCCTAATATCCAAACTGAATCTCCCCTGGTGCAACTTGAAGCCACTACCTCTCATCCTATCACTAGTAAACCATCTTCAAGTTTAGAACACAAACCTATGAGCAGGGAGCATTTCTCATGCTGGTAAGAAATCAAAGGCCCAAAGTCTCTCTGTCACAGAACTGTGTTTACCTTTAAAAAAGTCTAACACCCAATTTCCCAGCACCAGAAACTGCTAGTATCCTGTGTTTCACTTTGATCTCTTCTGATGGCTTCATTTTCTCCTTCCCCAAGCCTGCATTGTCCTGTACCTCTCCCCCTCCATTCCTTTCCAGAGACTTGTGATAACCATTGCCTAGGTAACAGCATTTTGCCTGGTGTGTTTTACTGACTGCAGTGCATGTGGGGGTGTGTGCTGTGCCTGCATTCCCAGTAGGATAAGAACTGGAGATTTGAATGTTGTGTGTGGGAGAGAAACTTCTTACGCTGCTTCTGACACCAGCAGAGGCAAGAGGGTCAGCTTCTTGTATCCCTATATAGCAGTTTGTAGGTGCTGCCATGGTGGATAATGTAGGATTTAATGATTTGTTGAGGTACTGGTTAGAGGGTCAGTGACTTGGTAGACTTTCTGCTGGTGTGTTTGTTCAGGACATCTTTAAGTGGGAAGTAGCTGCACCTGGCGAAATTTTTGGCCATGTAGAAGCCAGCTTTGTGGGGAAGTTGACTGACTCTTCCTTCATATCTTGGCCTTCCTGTGGAGCAAGGTCAAAATCTGGAAGAAAAACAAAACTTGCCACAAGAGCTACCTACCACCAAAATCAAGAGAAGGAGGATCAGCAATCTGACAAATTAATGTGGCTCCTCTCTTTAAACATTTGAAATATTTTTCTGCAGCAAAAAGGGAGACCCAAGGTAAGTTAGAAAGATTGCATGTCTCATGAAACTTCATCAAAGCATTAATTCAGAGATATCTGTATTTATTTCCACTGATGTGGAGTCTGGAAACCAAGAAAAAGTCTGCAAGAATGCGAATGGAATGAAAACAGGACCCATAGAGGCTTTAATTATCTTGGTTATAAAGTGAACTGATAGCATATTCATGACTTCTTCTTTTCAAGGTGCCTGAAGCAGGAGGGATCGAACCAATCAGCCAAGGAGGACAAGAAAATCAGAAGGCTCAGAATTAGAACTGGTAGCAGAAAAGACCAAAATGTGCTTGTACATGAGGCAGTAGAGTGGAATAAGTTCAAATACGTCTATGAAGAGGAAAAGAGAATTTAAAAAGCAGTCATGCAAAAAAGAGCTGTAAATATGGATGGACAGCAAAATAGATAGGAATATCGTCCCAAAACTTAGGACTTACATTGAGGAGAAAGAGGCAAGGGAAAGGCCCTCTCGGTTCATTGCCAACCCAATGAACTTTTGCTTGCAATGTTCCTTGGAAAATCAGCGGTGTGTGAGTTCATATTGCCAGAGCACTTAACATGTTATTGAAAAAGGTCCTCAGGTCAATACCGGGTGCTGAAAAGTGAATGCAGAGAGTGGTGTGCAGAGTAGTTAACCACAATCCTGTGCTGAAGAGCACACGGCTGCAGAGGCAGAAGGTGTGAGCTGTCATAAGAGGTCATAAGAGATTGCACACTTAACCAGGGAGTGGAGATAAAACCATGAGTCTCAGAAACACAGTTTTTCACCTCCATCACAGCCAGATCCTTTCTGACTCTCTTGGTGAAGCACCACGTATATGTCTGATCTGCATCTCTTTGAAAGGAGTACAGTCCCACTTAGAAAATGTAATTGTTCACATGAAGAGCTAATCAAAGTCAAGGTCTTCCCTCCCCCAAAGAAGTAAATTTTCAGATTAAAGAAAGGATTTAAAATATTGTCATAGGGATGTTGGTCTCCAGCAACAACTCCTGTAGAGTGTAAACCATGGGGTTAATGCAATAGAGTATGGACAGCCCTTATCTCTCTTGCCCAGAGAGATGAAAATGGGGCTAGGAGAGGAAAGAGTTCAAACCATCACCCAACAAGCCAGAGACAGTCACTTATAGAATATATCAACCAGAGAAAAGTATACCAAAGAGGAATTCAGCTGAACTCCATCCACAGTTCCCCAGCATGAAGCTTTCTTTTCCTTTTGCCATGCTGCCAATTCAATTTTCCCTTCTCCCTCTTCTTGAAGGCATGCTCCTTACTTTTACTTTTCTCTAGTATTTCTCTACTCTGTGTAGATCTTCACAATATCATAGGTGGAAGGAAAGGTACAAGCCTCCAGAAAGTACTGTTTTCAGTACAGGCTAAAATGAAATAGCTCAGGATAGTGTGCACATCAATCTTATGGATTTATTCCTGGTTCAGCGTTGATTAGAAGTTCCTCTCCTCTCCTCTCCTCTCCTCTCCTCTCCTCTCCTCTCCTCTC